>NW_016913361.1:806-2559 GCF_001483705.2 Eufriesea mexicana | reverse complement strand
ATAGAATATCAGTGTGTAGCGCAAAAGTCAAAGCTATACTAACCTAACACAGTGTAATCTAATGTAGCCGAACGTAATCTAACTCAACCAAACGCTTTGCGGCCGCTACTGCTGCCCCCGAGAGTAAAGCTTAAGCAGGGTATAGTAGAGCAATGTAGATCGCAGAAATCCACCTAATTGTAGTGTATAGCGCAGAAGTCAAAGCTAACCTGTCCTAACCTAACCAAACGTAGCAATGCCAAACGCAGCATAACTCAGACGAACGTGCCGAGACCAATACCGCTGGCATCCCCATAGCAAAGCAGAGTATACTAGAGCACAGTAGATCGCAGATACCCACCGAATAGCAGTGTATAGCACAAAAGTCATAGCCATCCTGACCAAACTTAGCCAACCCTAACCTACCCACGCGTAACATGACTCAACCAAACATGCCACGGCCGATATTGCTGGACCCCAAAATGGCAAGCAGATGCTAGCAGAGCAACGCCGAGCGCAGATGTCGACCGAACAGCACTTTATAGCACCAAGGTCAAATCTACCCTAACCAAACCTACCCAAACCCAGAAGATCCAAGCGTAACATAACTCTAACTAGTGTACCGAGGCCACTATTGCAGGTCTCCCGAGAGCAGAGCAGAGTAGAGAAAAGCAATGTAGAGCGCATGAATCCACCGAATAGCAGTGTAGTGTACAAGAGCCTAAGCTTCCGTATCCTAACCTAGCCAAACGTAACACAACCAAACGTATCATAACTGAGTCAGACGTGCCGAGACCAATGCTGCTGGCCTCCCAATAGCCAAGCAGAATACGCCATGAGTCAGACGTGCCGAGACCAATGCTGCTGGCCTCCCAATAGCCAAGCAGAATGCGCTAGAGCACAGTAGAGTGCAGAAACCCACCGATCAGCAGTGTAAAGCACAAAAGTCAAAACCATCCTAACCAAACATACCCTTACCTAAACTAACCGAACGAAACATAACCCAGACAAAGATGCCTCGACCGGTATTGCTGGCCTCCCCAGAGACGTACAGTTCATATTAGAGCACGGTAGAGCGCAGAAATCCAGCGAATAGCAGTATGCAGCTCAAAAGTTAAAGCTATCCTTTCCTTACTTAACCAATCGTAACATAACCGAACATAACCTAACCTAAGTTAACGTGCCCAAACCACTATTGCTCTCCTCCCCAAAGCCATGCAGAGCATATTAGAGCGCAGTAGAGCGCAGAAATCCACTGCATAATAGTGCATATACAAAAGTCATAGCAATCCCAGCCTATCCTAGCCAAACATTACCGAGCCGAACGTAACATGACTCAACTTAACGAGCCGCGACCACTATTCCTGGCGTCCCCTGAGAGAAGCAGTGCGCGATAGCGCACAACAGGGCGCAGGAGTCCATAGAATTGCATCGCGTATCGCAAAATTCGTTGGTACCGCAGCATAACCCAATATAGCCTAACAAAACCAAGCGTAACCAAGTCGACAGAACGCGCCGCCACCGCCATTGCTGGCGTCCACTGAGCCAAGCAGAACATACAAGAGGTGAGTGGGGCTCAGAAATCCATCGGATCGTTGTGTACAGCAGAAAGTTCAAAGATACGCAATCCTAACCCAAACTAACATAACATAACGCATCGCAGCCGAACTCAACGTAACGGCACGGCCACTATTGCTCGCGTCCCGTGAGTCGCGCAGAGTGAAGCAGAGCAATGTAGTGGGTAGTAATCCTCCGAATACCAGCGTATAGCACA
>NW_016913361.1:0-261 GCF_001483705.2 Eufriesea mexicana | reverse complement strand
ACCCAACCTAAAGTGCCGAGACCATTACTGCTGGCCCCCAGAGCAAATCAAAATATACTAGAGGACGGGAGAGCGCAGAAACCCACCGAATAGAAGAGCGCAGAAGTCTCCCGAAAAACAGTATATACCGCAATAGTCAAATCAATCCGTACCTAACCTAAGCTTACGTATCCTCACCAAACGTAGCCTAACGTACCGAGACAGCTATTACTGGCCACGCCAGAGTTGAGCAGAGTGCGGCACAGTAATGCGGAGCGTAGA
>NW_016913360.1:0-474 GCF_001483705.2 Eufriesea mexicana | reverse complement strand
GGATTGCTGTAGACATTGGATTGCATTAGATACTGCCAGGAAAACTCAATCTTATTAACATTTCCCTCTAATATTGCGGTGAGCAACCTTTCAGCGTAAATAAGGTGGAAATATTCTATTGGTGTGCTTTAGCCATTGCATTGCAGTAGAATCAGCCTGAAAAGTTCAATTCTATTGACCTACTCGATTAACATCGCGGTCGGCAAACGAATCTGACTAAATTCGAAGGAAAGATTCCATTGGCTTGCTGTAGCCCCTTCATTGCAGTAGAATCTGATCGGAAAGCGCATTATCGACTTATATGGTTGTGCGCAAACTTTTCGTCATAAATAATCAGGAAGGATACTATTGTCTTGCTACAGACATAGCATTGCAATAGAATCTGACTGAGAAGTTCAATTCTATTGACAGTTTCGACTAATGTCGTGGTGAGCAAGCTTTTCTCCATAAATCAGGAGGAAAAATCCTATTGGT
>NW_016913359.1:0-304 GCF_001483705.2 Eufriesea mexicana | reverse complement strand
GATTATGTTACGTTTGGATAAGTTAGGTAAAGTTAGGTTATGTTGTGGTAGGTTAGGTTAGGTTAGGTTAGGTTATGTTAGGTTAAGTGAGGTCATGTTAAGCCCGGTTACGCCAGGTCATGTTTGGTAAGGCAAGATTAGATCACGTTGGGATAGGTTAGCCTCGGTCTGGTCTGTCACGTCAGTTTATGTTAGGTTAGGTTAGGTTACGATAGGTTCGGTTAGGATAGGTTCGGATAATTTAGGTTAGGTCGGGTTAATTTGGGTTCAGTTAGGTTCGGTCGGGTTAGGTTAGGTTTGGTTA
>NW_016913358.1:589-866 GCF_001483705.2 Eufriesea mexicana | reverse complement strand
GTGAGCTAACTTTCTTCTATATATCAGGAGGAAAGATTCTGTTGGCATGTTATAGGCATTGCATTGCTATAGAATCTCGCTGGAAAATTCAATTTTATTGGCATTTTCGACTAATATCATGGTGAGCCAGCTTCCTTGCATAAGTATGCAGGAGAGCTCCTTGTGGCGTGCTGTAGCCATTGCAATTCTGTAGAATGTGGCCGGAAATTTCAATTTTATTGACATCATCGCCTAATATCGTGGTGAGTTTACTTTCTTGCATAAACAAGGAGGAAAG
>NW_016913358.1:0-537 GCF_001483705.2 Eufriesea mexicana | reverse complement strand
ACAATTTTATTGACATTTTCGACTAATATCGTTGTTAACTATCTTTCTTGCGTAAATAAGGCGGATGGATCCTTTTGGCGTACTATAGCCATTGCTATAGTCATTGCATTGCTATAGGATCTCTCTGTAAAATTCAGTTTTACTGACATTTTCGACTAATGTGGTGAGCTAACTTTCTTTCATAAATAAGGAAGAAAGATGCTATTGGCGTGCTGTAGGCATTGCAATGCTATAGAATCTGTCTGGAAAATATAATTTTATTGACATTTTTGACTAATATCGCGGTGAGCAAACTTTCTTGCATAAATAAGGAGGAAGGATTCTATTGACGTGCTATACCCGCTGAAATGCTGCAGAATCCGGCAGGAAAATTCAATTTTATTTACATTTTCGTCTGATATTGTGGTGAGCTGCCTTTCTTGCATAAATAAGGGGGAAACATACTTTTGGCGTGCCATAATCGTTGCAATGATGTAGAATCCGGCTGGAAAGTTCAATACTATTGACAGTTTCGACTATTATCGTGGAGAGCTATCC
>NW_016913357.1:0-527 GCF_001483705.2 Eufriesea mexicana | reverse complement strand
AGAAAGTTAGGTGACCTCGATGTTATTCGAAAATATCATTAAAATTTAATTTTCCAGCCAGATACTATAGCATTGCAGTGACTGTATTACGCCAGTAGGACCTTTCCTCCTTCTATACGCAAGAAAGTTAGGTCTCCACGATAGTAGTCGATAATGTCAATAAAATTGAATTTTCCAGCCAGATTCTATAGGATTGCAGGGACTATAGCACGACAGTAGAAACTTTCCTCCTTCTATATGCAAGAATCTTAGGTCACCGTTATAGTTGTCGATAATGTCAATAAAATTGAATTTTCCAGCCAGATTCTATAGGATTGCAGGGACTATAGCACGACAGTAGAAACTTTCCTCCTTCTATATGCAAGAATCTTAGGTCACCGTTATAGTTGTCGATAATGTCAATAAAATTGAATTTTCCAGCCAGATTCTATAGGATTGCAGGGACTATAGCACGACAGTAGAAACTTTCCTCCTTCTATATGCAAGAATCTTAGGTCACCGTTATAGTTGTCGATAATGTCAATAAA
>NW_016913356.1:0-312 GCF_001483705.2 Eufriesea mexicana | reverse complement strand
CTATCGCTCATGTAAGTATTAATTATTAAATTAAACATCCTATAAGAATGTTGCCTATAATTCCAACTTTGCTGTGCAGCTATAAATTTTCATGAATTAATTACAAAAACTTGGCAATTTATTAATTTTGTACTGTCGAATTGATTTCTGGTATCCAGTTTGAATAAAAATTTTACCGCCTGCGATCAGCGCCATCTATAATTGTGGAATAGTTTCTTGAATAGTTTATTATTTCTGGTTATATACACATAATATATTTTAATTTATTTTAATAAATCAAATCATAAAGTTTTCTACATTCTTTATTAAATT
>NW_016913355.1:0-610 GCF_001483705.2 Eufriesea mexicana | reverse complement strand
ATAGACCTATTCTCTGGCAAGTAGATGGCTATACTTGCCATTGGATTGATGGCGTTAGGCGATATATTCTCCAAGCTATAACAGACTATAGATTTTCAATAAACCTATTCTCTGGCAAGTAGATGGCTGTACTTGCCATTGGATTAAAATCGTTGGGCCACCTATTCACCAAGCTATAAAAGATTATAGATTTTCAATAGACCTATTCTCTGGCAAGTAGATGGCTGTACCTGCCTTTGGATTGAAGGCGTTAGGCGATCTATTCACCAAGCTATAACAGGTTATAGATTTTCAATAGCCTTATTCTCAGGCAAGTAGTTGCCTGTACTTGCCATTGGATTGAAGGCGTTAGGCGATATATTCACCAAGATATAGCAGGTTATAGATTTTGAATAAACTTATTCTCCGGCAAGTAGATGGCTGCACTTGCCACTGGATTGAAAGCGTTAGGCGCCCTATTCGCAAAGCTGTGACAGCATATAAGTTTTGAATAGACTTATTCTCTGGCAAGTAGTTGGCTCTATTTGCCATGGATGGAAGGCGTTACGCGATCAATTCGCCAAGCTATAACAGGTTATAGATTTCGATTGGACCTATTCTCTGGCAAGTA
>NW_016913354.1:0-358 GCF_001483705.2 Eufriesea mexicana | reverse complement strand
CAGTACAGGTAAGGGCAGGTCAGGACTTTCCGGGTCGGGTCAGGTTAGGTCAGGTCAGGTCAGATGAAGTCAGGTCAGGTCAGGTCAGGAGAGGACAGGTTCGGTCGGGCCAGGACAGGATAGGTTAGGTCACATCACGCCAGGCCATGTCAGGCCAGGTAAGGTCAGGTCAGGTCAGGTTAGGTTATGTTAGGTTAGATTGGGATCGGTTAGCATGCGATAGGATAGGTTAGGATAGGTGAGCATAGGTTAAGTTTGATTAGGTTAGGTTAGGATTGGTTGGGTTAGGTTATAGTAGGTTAGGTTAAGCTAGGTTAGCTAGGTTTGGATAGGTCACGTTAGGTTTGGTTTCGTTATG
>NW_016913353.1:0-257 GCF_001483705.2 Eufriesea mexicana | reverse complement strand
CATTCTAAAGCACTGCAATGGATATAGCACGCCAAAAGTATCTTTCCTCCTTACCAATGCAAGCAAGATACGTCACCACGGTATAAGTCGAAAATGTAAATAAAATTTTATTTTCCAGGAGGTTTCGATAGCAATCAATGCCTATAGCACGCCAATATAATCGATCCTCCTGAGTTATGAAAGAAAGTTATCTCACCACGATATTAGTCGAAAATGTGAACAAAATTGTTTTCCAGCCACAACCTATATCATTGCAA
>NW_016913352.1:0-525 GCF_001483705.2 Eufriesea mexicana | reverse complement strand
ATACACCGCTATCCCTTGGACTTCGGCCTTCGACATTGCCCTAATATGCCCTGCTTGTCAATGTGGGACCAGGAAGATTATTGTCGGGACGTCATGTTTAGCTATGTTACGCTTACTGGCTTAGGACAGGTTAGGTTAGGATACCTTCGACTATTGTGCCGCACACTGCAATATGGAGGAATACTGCGTTCTACTATTCTCTAGTATGTTCTGCTTGGCTCTGGGAGTTCAGCAACGGTGGTCTCGGCACGTCTGGTCGAGGTAGGTTACGTTTGGATACATTAGGTTAGGTTATGTTTGGTTGGGATGACTTTGACTGTTGTGGCTTGCTCATCAGTGCTGCGGATTCATGCGCCCTCCCCTGGTCTAGTATACTCTGATCTGCTCTTAAGAGGTCAGCAATAGTTGTCTTGGCTCGTTTGGTTGAGTTAGGTTACGTTTGGTTGTGTTACGCTTGGTTTCGTTAGGAGAGGTTAGCTCTGACCTTTGCGCAGTACACTGCTATTCTGTGGAATGCTGCGCACT
>NW_016913351.1:0-463 GCF_001483705.2 Eufriesea mexicana | reverse complement strand
ACGGTATAAGTCGAAAATGTAAAAAAAATTGTATTCCCCAGTCTTACTCTATGGCATTGCAATTCCTATAGCACGCCAATAGAATCCGTCCTCCTCATTCATGCAAGAAACTTACCTCACAACGATATTAATCGAAAATGTCAATAAAATTAATTTTGCAGGCAGGTTGTATAGCATGGATATGGCTGTAGCACGCCAATAGGACCTTTCCACTTTGTGTATGCACGAAAGTTAGCTCACCACGATATTAGTAGAAAATGACAATTAAATTGTATTTTCCATCCGGATTCTATAGCTCTGCAATGGCTATAGCACGCCAAAAAGATGTTCCCCTTCTATAGCTCTGCAATGGCTATAGCACGCCAATAAGATGTTCCCTCCTTATTTATGCAAGAATAAGAGCTCACCACGATATTTGTAGAAAATGTCAATAAAATTGAATTTTCCAGCCAGATTCTATAGC
>NW_016913350.1:0-803 GCF_001483705.2 Eufriesea mexicana | reverse complement strand
TGGGATTTTGAGCTCCACTGTGCTCCACTATGCTCTACTCGAATCCGGGGCTCCCAGAAATGGCGCTGGACGCACGTTATTTTGAGTTATTTGACGATTGGCACAGTTACCATTCCTTAGGCTAAGAAGCGAGGGCTTTTAGTCTTGAGCTGTACACTGCCATTCGGTGCCTTTCTGCGACCTACGGTGCTCTAATAAGTTCTGCTTTGCTCTGGGGATCTCAGTAACAGTGGCCTAGGCACGTGAGTTTGTGTCAGGTTACGGATGGTTATGTCACATTTGGTTATGTTATGCAACTGTAACCATGACTTTTGTGCTATGCACTGCAATACGGAGGATTTCTGCGCTCTACTGTAATCTTATATTCTCTGCATTGCGCTGCGGAGGCCAGAAATAGTGGCAGCGGCACGTTAGTGTGGGTTAGGTTAAGTTTGGTTAGGTAAAATTTGTCTTGGTTTGGTTATGATGGCTTTCGCCTTTGTGGTAAACCCTGCTATACGGTGGACTCCTGCGCTCTGCTCTGCTCTAGTATGTTCCGCTTGGCGCTGGGATGGCCAGCAATAGTGGTCTCTGGACCCTATGTTGTGCCAGGCTACATTCGGTTAGGTTGGGCTAGGCTACGTCTGGTAAGGGTGGCTTTACCTTTTGTTTTGTGCGGTGTAGTTCGGTGGACATCTGCGTTCTACTGCGCTCTAGCTTGCCCCGCCTGGCCTTGTGGAGGGCAGCAATAGCGGTCTCTACATGTTGTGTTGAGCTAGGCTATGTTTGGCTATGTCCTGTTGGCTTCGGTTAGGTATGGGTAG
>NW_016913349.1:0-405 GCF_001483705.2 Eufriesea mexicana | reverse complement strand
ATGCCAGTATGTGTGGACGTATGTATGGATGTATTCATGGATGTATGGATGTATGGATGTATGGATGGATGGCTGTATGGATGTAAGGATGAATGGATCGATGGATGTGTGGATGTGTATATGTATGGATGTATGGATGTATGGAACGATGTATGTACGGATGGATGGGTTTATGGATGGATGGATTTATGGATGTATGGATGTATGAATGAATGGATGTGTGGTTGGACGGATGAACGGATGGATGGATGTATGGATGTATGTATGGATGTTTGTTTGGTTGTATGTATGGTTGTATGCATGGATACATGTATGGGTGTTTGTATGGATGTATGAATAGATGTATGTATAGGTGTATGTAAGGATGTATATATGGATGTATGTATGGTTGAATATATGGGTGTA
>NW_016913348.1:0-238 GCF_001483705.2 Eufriesea mexicana | reverse complement strand
ATAATATTATGTAAGAAAAATACTTTTCTACAGCAATCTTGTTTACTACAGGAAATACAAAACATATCGCTCATGTAAGGATTAATTATTAAATTAAACATCCTACAAGAATGTTGCCTATAATTCCAACTTTGCTGTGCAGCTATAAATTTTCATGAATTAATTACAAAAACCCGGCAGTTTCTTAATTTTCTACTGTCGAATTGATTTCTAGTATCCAGTTCGAATACAAATTTTA
>NW_016913347.1:0-1947 GCF_001483705.2 Eufriesea mexicana | reverse complement strand
AGCGTAACCTAACCTAGCCGAACGTCATCTAACCCAACCTAACGTGCTGCGGCCACTATTTCTTGCATCCCGAGAGCAAAGCAGGGAATCGTATATCACAGCAGAGAGCAGTGATCCTCCGAATAGCAGTTTACAGCGCAGTGGTCAAAACTATCTTCTCCTAACCTAACCAAGCGTAACACAACAAATCGTAGCCTAACTCGAAAAAACGTGCCTAGACATGAATCCTAGACATGAATCCGCTGCACTGATGCGCAAGGCACAAAAGTCAAAGTCATCCGAACGAAGCATAACTTAACACTAAACGTAACCTATCTCAACCAAACCTTCTGCGACCGTTAATGCTATCCTCCACATATTCAAGCAGAACATACCAGAGCACATTAGATCGTAGAAGTCCACCGAACAACAGTCTACACCTAGAAAGTGAAAGCAACCCCAACCAAACCCAAACAAACAAAACAAAGCCGAACGTGGAATATTTCAACCTAACGAGCCGAGGCCACTATTACTGCCATCCCCAGCGCCAATCGGAGCATATTAGAGAACAGTAGAGCGCAGAAGTACACAGAATTGCAGTGTGTAGCGCAAAAGTCAAAGATATGCTAACCTAACACAGTGTGATCTAATCTAGCCGAACGTAATCTAACCCAATCAAAAGTTTTGGGACCACCACTACTGCCCTCCGGAGATTAGGGCGGAGTATAGTAGGGCAATGTAGAGCGCAGAAACAACCGAATTGTAGTGTATAGCGCAGAAGTCAAAGCTAACCTGTCCTAACCTAACCAAACGTAAAAATGCCAAACGCAGCATAACACAGACGAACGTGCCGAAGCCAATACCGCTGGCATCCCCATAGCAAAGCAGAGTATACTGGAGTACAGTAGAGTGCAGAAATCCACCGATCAGCAGTGTATAGCACAAAAGTCAAAGCCATCCAAACCAAGCATACCCTAACCTAAACTAACCGAACGAAATATAACCCAGTCAAACATGCCACGACCGGTATTGCTGGCCTCCCCAGAGACATACAGATCATATTAGAGCACGGTAGAGCGCAGAAATCCAACGAATAGCAGTATGCAGCACAGAAGTTAAAGCTATGCTTTCCTAACTTAACCAATCGTAACATAACCGAACTTAGCCTAACCAAAGTTAACGATCCGAGACCGCTACTGCTCTCCTCCCCAAAGCCATGCAGAGCATATTAGAGCGCAGTAGAGCGCAGAAATGCACTACATAATAGTGCATAGGCAAAAGTCATAGCAATCCCATCCTAACCTAGCCAAATCTAACCTAGCCGTACGTAACATAACTCAACTTAACGTGCCGCGACCGCTATTCTTGGCGTCCCCTGAGACAAGCACTGCGCGATAGCGCACAACAGGGCGCAGGAGTCCTTAGAATTGCAGCGCGTATCGCAAAATTCGTTGGTACCGCAGCGTAACCCAACATAGCCTAACAAAACCAAGCGTAACCAAATTGACAGAACGCACCGCCACCGTCATTGCTGGCGTCCACAGAGCCAAGCAGAATATACCAGAGCACACTAAACCGCATGTCAGTCGCATTGTAGTTTACAGCGGAATAGAAATGACATCCTATCTTAACCTGCCCTAGCCAAACGAGATCAAACGTAACCAATCTCAACCTAACGTGTCTAGCCCTCTATTGCTGACATCTCCATCGCCAAGGGGGGCATATTAGAGGTGAGTAGAACGCAGTGGTCCATAGAAAGGCAGTGTATGGTACGAAAGTCAAAAATAACCCAATCCAACCCAAACAAACCTAACCTAACCGGACGTAATCTAACACGGCGATATCCGCCGAGGCCACTATTTCAAGCATTCCTAGAGCACAGCAGGTACTATTAGGTCACAGCATAGCGCAGAAGTCCGCCCAATAGCAGTGTAAAGCAGAAAATTCAAAACTTCAATCTCCTAACCT
>NW_016913346.1:0-1569 GCF_001483705.2 Eufriesea mexicana | reverse complement strand
CGTCATGTTGCGATATGTTACGTTCGGTTATGCTACGTTTGGCTAGGTTAGGACAGGATATGTATGTCTCTTGTGCTGTATACTACTTCCGGTGGACTTCTGCGCTCTCCATTCCTCTAATACACTTTGCGCGACTCCCGGGGGGCCGGAAATAGCGGTCATGACGCTATAGGTTTTGTTAGGTTACGTTTGGTTAGGATGGCTTTCAGTTTAGTGTTATACATTGCTATTCCATGGATTTCTGCACTCTACTCTGCTCTAATATGTTCTGCTTTGCCCTATAGCAGCCAGCAATGGGGGGCTCGGCACGTTAGATTCAGTTATTCTACCTTCGGTGAGATCAGGTTGGGTCAGGTTAGCTTAGGGTATTTTTGACTTTTGAGCTACACGTTGTTATTTGGTGGACTTCCGCGCTCTACATTGCTCTAATATGCTCTGCTTGTCTCCGGGGAGGCCAGCCACATTATTCTCGGAACGTTACGTTCAGTTAGGCTACGTACGGTTAAGTTAGGTTAGGAGACGCTAGGCTATGGTAACTTTGATATTTGCGCTATACACTGATATTCGGTGGATCTCTGCGCTCTTCATTGCTCTACAATACTCTGTTCGACTCTGGGTGACAAGCAATAGCTGTCGTGGCACGGTATCCTGAGTTTGATTACGCTTGGATATGTTGTGTTAGGCTACGTTTTGTCAGGGTGGCTTTAATATTTGCGTTAGACACTGGTGTTCGGTGGAGTTCAGCGCTCTACTGTGCTCTAATATGATCCGCTTGGCTCTGGGAAGACCAGCAATAGAGATTTGGATATTTTACGTTTGGTTATGTTAGGTTTGGTCAGGATAGGATAAGGTATCCATGACTTTTGTTTTACACATTGCAATTTGGCGGCTTTCTGTGCTCCGCTGTGTTCTAGTATGCACTGCTTTGCCCTGGGGATGCCAGCTATTGTGGTTTCGGCACGTAAGGTTATATAAGGTAGCGCTAGGTTATATTAGGTTTGGATAGGTTAGGATATGATAGCTTTGACTTTTGCGCTATACACTGCTATTCCCTGTGTTTCTACGAACTACGTTGCTCTACAGTACGCGGCTCGAGCCTGCGGAGGCTACTAATAGTGGTCTCGGCCAGTTAGTTTTAGTTAGGCCACGTTCGGCTACGTTAAATTAGCTTGGGTTAGGTTTGGATAGATTCCACTTTCGTGGTATAGACTGTTTTTCTGCAGATTTCTGCGCTCTGCTGTGCTCTGGTATGCTTTTCTTCGTTTTCGGGAGGCCAGGAATAGTAGTCCCGGCACGTTAGGTTATGATAGGCAACGTTCGTCTATGCCACGCTTGGTAAGGTTAGGAGAGTGTTGCTTTGACCTTTATGCTATACACCGCTATTCGGAGGATTCCTGCTATCTACTGTGCCCTAGTATATTCTGCTTGGCTCTGGTGATGCAAGCAACAGTACCCTCGGCGCGATAGGTTGAGGTAAGCAATGTTCGGTTATGTTTCGTTTGGCTGTGATGGGAAAGGGTCTCGTCGACTTTTGTTCTATACACTGCGTTTGTATGGACTCCTGCGCTC
>NW_016913345.1:0-224 GCF_001483705.2 Eufriesea mexicana | reverse complement strand
GCAAGGAAGTTAGCTCACCACGATATTAGTCGAAAATGTCAGTAAAATTGAACTTTCCAGTCAAATTCTAAAGCATTGCAATGGCTACAGCTCGCTAATAGAATCTTTCCTCCTTGTTTATGCATGAAAGTTTGCTCACCACGATATTAGTCGAAAATGAAAACAAAATTGTATTTTCCAGCAACAGTCTATATCATTGCAATGGCTATAGCACTCAAAAACCT
>NW_016913344.1:0-542 GCF_001483705.2 Eufriesea mexicana | reverse complement strand
TAGCCGAACGTTGCCTGACCCAACAGAACGGACCGGACATCCATTACTGGGCTCCCCAGAGTCTAACAGAGTATGGAACAGCCACGTAGGGCGTAGAAATCGATCGAATAGTAGTGTATAGCTGAAATGTCATAGCTATCCTCTCCTAACGTCTCCAAATGTAGTATAACCAAACGCAACCTTACTTAAACTAACGTGCTGAGAGCACTACTGCTGGCCCCCCCGTAGCCAATCCCCCCGTAGCCAAACAGAATATACTAGAGCGCAGCAGAGCGTAGAAGTCCACCGAATAGCAGTGTATAGCACAAAAACCGAAGTTATCCTATCCTGACCTTACCAAACGTAGCTTAGCCAAACATAACCTAACACAACTTAACGTGAATGGGTCAATATATCTGGCCACACAATCGCCGGCCAGAGCACATTAGAGGAGAGTGGGGCGCAGAAGTCGATGGTAATGTAGTGCACAGCAGATAGGTCAAAGCAATCAAAGCCTAACGCATGCCAACATATCTTAACCAAACGTGACCAAACGCAACCTA
>NW_016913343.1:0-1032 GCF_001483705.2 Eufriesea mexicana | reverse complement strand
TTTGTGCTATGCACTGCTATTCGATGGACCTCTGCTTTTTACTTTGCTCTAGTATATTCTGCTATCCTCTGCGGGGGCCAGCAATAGTGGTCTCGGCGCGTTAGGTTCAGTCATGTTGCGTATGCTTTTGTTACGTTTGGCTGTGTTAGGATATGGTAGCCTGACTTTTGCGCTCCACGCTGCTATTCGGTGGGTTTCGGCTTTCTACTGTACCCTAGCATGTTTTGCTTGTTATGGGGGGTTGGCGGCAGCAATGTTGGTCATATCGCGTTATGTTGAGTTAAACTACGTTTGAATAGCTTAGGTTAGGTACGTTTGGTCTAGGAGACGTTAGACTTTTGTGCTATACACTGCAATGCGGTGGATTTCTGCGCTCTGCTGTGCTGTGGCATATTCTGCTTGGCGCTGGGGCGGCCAGCAATCGTGGTTTTGCCATGCAAGTTTGGGTTATCCTACGTTTAGTTGTGCTACGGTTGGTTTGGTTAGGATAGGCTACTATGCCTTTGGTGCTACACACTGGGATACTGTGGATTTCTCAGCACTACTGTCCTCTAATATGTTCTATTGGTCTCTGGGGTGGCCAGCAATAGTGGTCGAGGTACATTAGGTTTGGACATGTTACGTTTGGTCTTGTTATGTTTCTATACGTTAGTATAGGGTATGTTCGGCTATTGTACTGTATTCTGTATACTGCAGTGCGGCGTATTTCTGCGCTCTACTGTGCTCTGATATTTTCCCGCTGGCTCTGGGGAAGCCAGCAATAGTGGTCTTGGCACGTTAGGTTGTGTCTCGCTACGTTCGCTAATGTTACGTTTGGTTTGGTTACGACAGGGATTGTTAGGTCAAGGTATGTTCCACCTTCGAGCTATACACTGCAATACGGTGTATTTCTGCGCTCTGCCGTGCTGTAGTGTTTTCTGCTTGACCCAGGGAGGCCAGTGATAGGGGTATAGGCACGTTAGGTTGAGTAAGGTTATATTTGGTTGGGTTGGGTTAGGTTGAGCACGGCCAGGTTAACTTATACTTTCGTTG
>NW_016913342.1:0-241 GCF_001483705.2 Eufriesea mexicana | reverse complement strand
GTGTATGGACGAATGTGCTGGTGTATGTATGGATGAATGTATTGATGTATGTATGGATGTATGTATGGATGTATGGATGGATGCATGTATGAATGTGTGGATGTATATATTTATGGATGTTTGGATGAATGGATGTATTTGAGTTATGTATGTATGGATGTATGCATGTATGGATGTACGGATGTACGCATGTATGGATGTACGGATGCATGGATGTATAAATGCGTGGGTGGATGAGTGG
>NW_016913341.1:0-498 GCF_001483705.2 Eufriesea mexicana | reverse complement strand
GGTCTAGGTACGTTAATTTGATATATCTTACGTTTGGTTATGTTACGTTTGGTTAGGTTAGGACAGGATAACCTTGAATTTTATGCTATACAATGATGTTCGTGGATTTCTGCGCTCTACATTGCTCTAGTACGCTCTGCTTTGCTCTGGTGGGGCTAGCAATAGTGGTCGCCGCACGTAAGGTTGTGTTAAGTTATGTTTGGTTACGTTACGTTCGGCTGGATATGGACTGGATAGCGTTGGCTATCCTGATGTAGGCTGTTATTCGTTGGGTTTCTGCGCTCTACTGTGCTCAACTATACTCAGCTCGACTCTGTGGGCCAGCTGTAGTGGTCGCTGCTGTTAGTTTACGTTTGGGTATGTGTCGATTGGTTAGGTTTGGAGAGGAAACACTTGACCCTTGTGCTATGCGCTGTTACTTCGTGGACTTCTGAGCTCTACTTTGCTGTGGTATATTCTGCCTTGTCGATAGGGAGGCCAGCGACAGTGGTCTCGGCA
>NW_016913340.1:39243-173584 GCF_001483705.2 Eufriesea mexicana | reverse complement strand
GAAATGAATGCTGAGTGTCTAATTAAAACCGCTGTTTCGGCTAAATTTATTAAAGAATGTAGAAAACTTTATGATTTGATTTATTACAATATATTAAAATATATTCGGAGCACATAACCAGAGTTAGTAATCTATTCGTGTAAGATCAGAGCCATCTGTGAGGATAGACTCGAAGCTCGAGTCCCGCAACGTGGTCGACAGTGGAAAATTCAATAATTACTGAATATTGGTGATTAATTTACGAACTTTTATAATTGCATCGTAAAGCCAGATCCTTCAAGAACTTTCCAATATATTTTTCGAAATAAATTTATACCTAATTAATTAATTATTAATAATTATTCTGCGCAGTGTTTGAATTGTTGTCGAAGACGCCATTGGTTTTTCATTAATTACTATCCTCTACGCAATTAATTTATGATACTTTGTGCACTCTTTATAAAGACAATGTTCTTGCGAATCTTCTCATATAACTTTTGATCACATTTTGCTTCTAGTTTCGTTTAGTATTAAATATTTTCACGGAAGATCGCGATGGTCGTCGTTACGAAATGAAAGACGCCATAAAACAAAAATTAATGACTGACAATTTAGAGTTAAATTCTTTACGAAAATTATATAAGAATGTAGCCTGAAGTTGCAGCTTTGCAAGGAAATTATAAAAGTTCACAAATTGTATACAGAAATTGAGTAATTAATAATTTTTCACTGCCAGAGCCATTCTGTCCTTTTCTATCCCCACTCTGTCCTTGTCTACCACGTGACCAGCACCTCGTCGACCTCCTTGCCTATTCTATATTCCTATCACTTTTGGAGCATTTGGAGCCAAATAATAGATGGCGCTGATCGAAACTGCCGAATGAAAAACCACGTGACCCGTTGGGCGGGAGAAACAAAACAATAAAAGGACATAAATAAGTATAACACATTTTTCTTCATCTTTTTTACCCTCTTAATAGCCCGTTGAACATGAAGTCACAGATGAAGATGCGTGCTTTTGTTCGTGGTAAAAAGAAAATGAAATTGCCATGGTTATATGTTAAAGTACTTTTTATTCACTTTGAAAGTTTCACATATACATGTTAATTGTTAATGACATAATAAATAATGACATATAGACATTAGAATCTGAGAAGAGGTTTCGTAATACATATCACGTAATAATTATCATTATAATGACCATGTATATACGTACAATATTCATAGACATATGATAAATGTTTCAATTCGAATACAGGAGTTATCCTAATAATTCTTGATATCTCTTATCGTGCATCTCCTCGGCTTTCTCTTCTGCTAAACCTCATAAGGAGTTTTTTATTCCCTATTCATTTTCCTTTATACCCTTATCATCTTCAAAATCATCTATTTTATAATTTTGTGCTTTCTTTGGTTCCTTTTTTGTATCTCTCAATGTATCCTTAATCCTATTCTTCATTGCTCTGAAAATATAAATATAAGAGACAGTCAATAAAAATTCCTACTTTCTATAACATAGTTATAATGTAAACAATAAACTAACTCTCATTCCTTATAACTTCTAATTCCTTCTGAGTTTTTACTTCGTCGACACTTTCCTAATCACTATTGCGGTCTTCCTTCTTTTTTTTAATTGCAAGTCCAGGTCGTTCAACAGCTGGTTGTTTGCTTAATTTTGAATCACTTAAATGATCATGAGCTGATTTACCCTCACTACTAAAAGTTCTTATTTAGTATCACAGATTCTTCTTCATCTTTCTCTGCTTTTTCACCAAATGATAAAACATTGAAATCTCTGTAACAAAATTTCGCATTGCAAGGAACAATACTAACAGGGCTAAATGCTACAAACATATATGATTTTTACTTTACTCCTGGTGTTTTAGCTTTTTAACTGTCCTTTACTTCTTCATTTTCCAGTACTATTATTCTTGGTATAATATCAGCAAATGGATTGTTCAATATTATAGATTTTAACAATCTTAGAGGATAAAGTAGTCTACCATTCTACAAAGAAGAGGAAATATAATATTTGTATCATTTCTTGACATATTTTCTGGTAAACATTAAATTTACCTCATCTACAGCTGCCTTTTCAAGTTTAAGCATGTTATATATAGTTTCTCCAGTGACCTTATCAAAGATTGTATGTTTACTCTGCAATTCTGATGTAGAACTAAGAGTAAAGAGGAATTGGGAAGTATTGTCATCTTTTCCAGCATTAGCCACAGCAATTAAACCTCGTCCATAAGAACGTAATTCTTGTAAGAAATTCGTCCTAAAACACATAAATCCAATAATTATTTTTGAGTAAAAAAGGAATTCATTTTATTTTTAAATATAGTCTCACCTTAAATGGTTCTCCATATATTTTACCACCTTCTCCTGTACCTGTGGGATCAGCACCTTGTGTATGAAATATAGGGTCATGGTAATAACCTTTCACACATAATTATATGAAATTTCTACATGCCTTTGGAGTTTCTTTTGCGGATAATTCTGACCCAATATCACCAACAGTTGTTTTCATTACAACCTAGTTATAACAAATATATTAGCTTTATTAATGTAAAATACTTTCAAAATCAAATTTATCGAAATTTATTATTTATTATTCTAATTCAGATTAGAAATTGTTTAATATATTAATACAGAAATTTGAAAAGTAAATATTGTATATACGTTATATTTCTAAAAACAGATATACAATCTATTGAAATATTATTAACTAATACTTACTTTAGCCATAGTGGGTGGCTCTTGCATATAAATATTACTCATGCTTGTAAGTCTCCTATAATAAAAAAAAATCCTTCGTCAATAATATTGCATATTAAATTTTTAGTCATTTATAAATCGGTCAACCAAATGGTTCTTTCCTCGAATAATCATCAGCAGGTAAGACGTACCTTTTACCTCCTTTTGATATTGGCTTAATAAAGTCCATGATGTGCCACAGCACCATTATACTTGCTGCTTTTATATTTTCCAAGTTCCCATAGATATTTCTAAACATTTGTGCCTTAATGCAACATTTATTCAGTATATTCAATTTAGCTTTATCTTTAATAACTATTACCACTTGTTCATTCTCCATCTCTTCAATGATCCTCATATTTCCATGTCGATGCCACACATTTTTCTCTGTTGATACATATGCTGCTTCTTTCTTGCTTCTTGATTCCGCATAACATGCGTTTCCTCTTGTCACTTCTTTTATTCAAATTTAACACATTAGCGATGATCATTGACTCTGACCACTCATATTAATATTTATTTAGATTAGGAATACAACATACCTTTCAATCTCACTGTGTTCTCCATATCTCTTTGTTATAAGAGGCCATTACCTAAATTAATTCTATTCCTTTTTGTCTGCCTAAATCATCTCCATTTTCTGAATTTTTATTTTACCATCAAAGATTTCTATCTTGTATGTCACATGGCTACCGCACCAGGAATCCAATAGATGTATCATACTTTACATATTTGTATCGCTGCTTCAACTTTTTCTCGCTATAAAATATAATTCTTGGCATCTACGCTGATGATATTCCATGAGTCCAATAATCAAGCTCTGCTACCACTAATGACAGGTGCAAAAACAATGGCTCGTAACATAAGCTATTTAATTACAACTAAAGGTTATGTTAATACAAATACTTACATGATTTTCATAATGCAGGCACAACTGCATGAATACAACAATGCTTCCGGCGTTTGTTTGCAATTTTTTCCCATTTCCTCTGCATTCTCCTGTTCACTTGGAGAAAAATTAACAAATCACTCAATTTCTGTGATTAATTTACGAAATTTTATACTTGCGTTGTCATGGCGTACCTTTGCATATTTGTCGTCTGCCAGATAAAGAAATGAATGCTGAGTGTCTAATTAAAACCGCTGTTTCGGCTAAATTTATTAAAGAATGTAGATAACTTTATGATTTGATTTATTACAATATATTAAAATAAATTGGGAGGACATAACCAGAGTTAGTAAACTGACATCAGAGTCATCTATGTTCTCGTTGCGGAACTGGAGCTTCGAGTTCAAAATTATAGGTGGCTCTGATGTCAGTTTACTAACTCTGGTTATGTGCTCCGAATATATTTTAATAAATCAAATCGGCAGTGGAGAATTCACTAATTACTCAATATCGGTGATTAATTTACGAACTTTCATAATTGCATCGTAACGGCAGATCATCCAAGAACTTTCCAATAAATTTTAGGATATAACTTGGTCCCTAATTAATTAATTATTAACAATTATTCTACGCAGTGTTTGAATTATTGGTCGATTGGTCGCAGACGCCATTGGTTTTTCATTAATGACTATCCTTTACGCAATTAATTTATGAAACTTTATGCACTGATTAGAAAGACAATGTTCTTGCGAATTTTCTCATATAACTTTTGATCACATTTTGCATCTAGTTTCGTTTAGTATTAAATACTTTCCCGGAAGATCGTGATGGTCGTCGTTACGAAATCATAGACGCCATCAAGCAAAAATTAATAACTAACTATTTGGACTTAAATTCTTTACGAAAATTATATGAGAATGTAGCCTGAAGTTCCAGCTTTGTAACGAAATTATAAAAGTTCTCAAATTGTTTACGGAAATTGAGTAATTAATTATTTTTAACTGCCGGAGCCATTCTATCCTTTTCTATCCTATCTTTGTCTTTTTCTGTCACGTGACGAGTTCTGCGACGACCTCCTTGCCTATTCTATGTTCCTATCACTTTTCCGATAAATTGGTCCAAAATCATAGATGGCGTTGATCGCAGGCGGTAAAATTTGTATTTATTTGGCAGTAGAAAATTAATGAACTTCCAAGTTTCTGTAATTAATTCAGGAACATTTGTAGCTGCACAGCGTAGTTGGAATTACAGGCAACATTCTTATATAATATTTAATTTAATAATTATTTACTAGTAATTAAAATTGCTATAAGAAAGTATTTTTCTCGCATAATATTCATATTATTAAGTAATAAATATATACTAGCATAAGAAACGATATAAAATACATTTTTTTATTAAGAAATTTTATTTACAGTGTTTTCATAGGCGAGAAATTAATACAAAATAAAAAATAGATTTAAAAGATGTTTTATGTATGATACCAGAATCGAACTCCGGTACTCCATCACAGGAATTCTCGACTCTTGCCGTTCGGTCATGACTGCCCTTGTGAAGTGTTAGAAATAAATTGGTAATTAAGGAAGTAATAAAACTTTAATCGTAAATATCTCAAAAGCTATTGAGTAGTTGCGGCTGTAATGATATATTTTCTTTAACTGCATGACGATATCTACAAGCCTGCAACGTTACAACTAAATCGGTGACCCGAAGGACTTGCACTCTTCTTTCAAGTTATTGGTAGTTACGTTTGGTTCTCCTTGCTTTTGAGATATTTAGAATTATTGAGATATATTTATGTGCTTGAACGGTAACCAACTTTCTGAAATATATAGCTAATTATATTTACTTTTCCTTATCTTCAAAATCAGATATTCGCTGCCCCTTATTTCTAAAATATTTAATATTATTAAAATACATTTTTAGACCCAAACAGGTAAAACATAAATATTTACCAAACTTCCAAACTACAAAATAAACCAACAAAAGTAAGTTATCAGTAATTATATCTACCTCCCTTAATCTTCTAAAAATTTAATATACCCAGTACAGGTACCTACATCACCCGTATTTAAAATTGTCACGAAATTCCAAAAACACAAACCTCTGTCCCGATACTTATGACACATAATAATCGTCTCAAAATTACCCAATCTTCGACTCCTTCAGAAATATCAATGCACCACAAAAAAAAAAGAAAAAAAAAAGAAATAAGAAAAATATCTGGAAAGTACCAAAGTACCGCAAATCTCGAAACCCTCTAAAAGAAACACCAACAAGTCCTCGACATCAAAGTCTCGCATCAAAGTCTTAATTAGCTCAATTCGAATTCCTTGCACTCAGAGGCAAGGCATAGGTAAAGGCAAAGAAATGCAGCACTAGGCCTCCGTCATTGAGGCGAGTGACAATGCGAAACGGACACGTTCATATAGAATTATCCTCTTCTTTCTTTCTTATTCCTAGGCGAAGGCGCCACTTCACTTCACTTCGGAGACAATGGAACCCGGGTGCTCCGCGAGGTCAGCTTCTTAGCAGCAGATGAAGTAGCGTGGAAGTAGCGCTCTCGAGAGAGTGCTGGAGAGTGCAAACAGGTCGCTAATGGGCCCCTTTGCACATTCTATTTCCGAGATTCAACCGAGCCGGTCCGTGTTCCTTTCCACGATAGACTTTGCCTCGTTTGTACGCGTGTTGAGTGCGATCGGTGTGTGTTTGTATGCAAAGGGAACATATTCAGGGGCGATCATTTCGTGAAATTTATCTGTTCGAGCTCTGGTAAAAACGGGAATGCACGTTAGGAAAGCCTTTGTTCTGGGTTTCGAGATTGTCTTTTTCTTTTTTTGAAAAATCTTCTTGATGCTTTCGACTTAACTTTTCGACAGATTTTTGCGCACAGGTTCGATCTGGAATGAACTTTGAGATGCAAAGCGGGAATAAGGTCGTTTATGTGAAATTAGGGTGTCTTAGATTTGAAAAAATTATTCGTAAAAGAACTGTATATTTGTTTTCCGGTTTAGGTGATTATGGTAGCAAATGTAATACGTAGTAGTAGCATAAGTGGTGTGATAACAGAGAGCCATATTTATGGCGACACTTAATTTCTGAAAATATTAATTTATACTTATATTGGCACTTGCAAGAGGGTGTGATCCAGTAGATCTTTCAGAAATATATAAAATCTTGGTTAATGTACAATTTATATAAAATATGAAATACTGTTGAATATTCGAACACTATTTTTGTGACAAATAAATGATAAGAAGGGAGGAATCGTTCTATTCCAAAAAATCGAGATTTGTTGATAAAGTGTGGTCATCCAGAAGAATATCATCAAAGAAATCCGAGTTTTATTTACAATTACAGTTGCATCGATTTCTAATGATTTACTTTGCAAACTTTCCAAAATTTCAGAAAAGGTAATTCAGGTATATCCAGGTTAACGATTGTTCATATGACATTAAGAAGTTAGTATTATGTCTGGAAGCTTGCTGAAAGTTGATATTTACTAAACACTAGAGAAATTTTCACCTAAAATAGGAACCTCTAATTATCACCAAACATAAATACATAAATTATCGCGAAATGTTTGCAGCAGTTCTTAAATTCTCAAAGATTAGATCGTTATCTCGTTAGCTTAAGAGTCGATTTATTAATTCGCAATTCAACGTCGACATCTATCAAATGCTAGTGGCTGCAGGCTGGCATTTTCGGTCCTCGACACTTGAGGGCAACAGTGGCACCGAGATAAAGGATTCTTTTCGCGATTTTCCGCTTTTGTCCTCCGCCTGACGTTGCACAGCGATCTTTGCCACGGTCGTTCCTTAATGAAGCCCTCGACGATTCTCTGATTTAACGCGGAGCAACTTGGTCCCCCCATTACCCAAATTAGCCGGTCTGGCAGCACGACAACGAGCTCATATTTACTTCATAGCGAGATCTCCGAATGCACAGCCAGCTTTTCCCTCATATTCCTCCCTCTTAACGCGAATTCTGAATATTCGAATGCTTCTTTTCAATCCAAAGCCACAGCGAATAACGACATTGACAGTGGATCCTTTCTCTTATTTCCCACGACTTTTTCATCCGAGCGATTTAATGCACACGAAGTATATCTCTTTTCTGTTTTGGTGAAAATTGATATTGTAGGAGAGTAAGTTTTCTGATAAATTTAACTGTTAATTACATGTGACGTGTATTTAATTTCACAAAATTATGACAATTTTAGGGGAAGTTCGGAAATAACATACAACGTCGAGGTTCTACTTGAATTTTATAATGACATTCTGACGAGAAAATTGGTAATGTTCGTTAGTTGAAAATTTGTTTATAATTACATGTACCGTATTTTTCAAAATGCAATCGTATATTTCAAGAGTGTATAAAACATGTCTTTTTCTGCAACATTTATTGCCATATTCGAAATTATTTTAAACAGCAAAAATATTGCACACCTCTCGATCGAGATTTTTAAATTAATTCCATTGTCAAAGTAACGAATTCCAACCTCGTTTCTCTCTGTTAATTAAGACCTACACAATAGACGTTAATTTTCAAAATTTATTCATCGATGACCTAACGGTATAATAAAACACAATGAAAATCAGGAGTTTAATCAAATTTGATTTCACATTCGCAAGGCAAATACTCCTTCCATTTCGTATGTTATAAAATTCTACTCTCACAGTCCCGTTTCATGGTATTCGTTGAAAAGTTACTGGTTATTTCCACACATGGAAAACGTTGAGAAAAATCGTGGAAATTTAAAGGGGTGTATAATCGGGAATAAAATGGGTACAAATGGACGAAATTCGTCGCGAGTTATTTAATCGCGGCATTGCGTATCGATGGTGCGAGAAATGGCGAAGAATGGGGAAAAATGGGGAAAAATCGCGAGTCTCGAGTAGCTCTGGTGAACGTTCAATTTAGATCGTAATCGGAGCGTCAGCGACGTCGATTTCGGACAACCGCGAATTTCATTTTTCGACTTGGCGTTTCACGCGGCTCCCGCGGTTTTATTTTGACAAATGTTTGGTCCCATTCAGCACCACGCGCGCATCAGACGGGAAATTCGTACCACGACTTCTCGATAAATTTCCTAAATGAAACTTCTCTGCGATCGTTTTCGCCTTTCCGCAGTTTAATGCAATGGCGCCGTCGCTACGCGTCGTTTGTATTCGAATCTCGGTTACAATCGATTTGACGTTCCCCAATTTTTAAGTAGCGGAGAATTTATTTGAGTTTATATCATGCCGATATACTTTCACGTTCACGCTGTCGTTCGAATTTATTTTTACGATCGAATTCCTTTATTTTTTTGATCGGAGAATTTCTTGATTTATTATGCACATATGTGGTAGCTTTGGAGGATTATAATTCCTTCATTCTTTATTTTAATTTTTTTTTTTTTTTTTTGAAAGAGGAGGTTGATCGATTTTGAACGAGGATTGGGATTTATAAATTTACACACGAGACGTTTATTGATCCTAAATAAAAATCATAAAGGTTCAGATAGGGTTGTTGGAATTAAATGAAACTGTGTTTTTATCTATATTACTGTAGGAATGTAGGAGGCAACAGAATAAGCAGTGATGTAAATATAAAAATGACTTATTTTAAACTAAAACTTATTCTAAGCGCTAATAACTTGCTATCTCTCAAAAAACTTTATGACTGACTCTAAAACACACACTGACTTTTCCGTGTCCTTGCACTCTTATTTAAACCTTGCACTATGTCTTCTTCCATACTCATGTTCTCTTTCTCAATCATTATTAACTACGTACTATATTTTCTTCTTCAAAAATAAAATATCCCATGTACCAATCTCAGTTGCAGAAATTTGTTTTCCAGCAAATGCACATGTACTTACACTCGCCTGTAAGAGATGCTATCCGTCTCGCAAACACTTTAATTTTACAACTATATTCAAACGAACGAGTACCCTCTAACGGTGTTTCGAAAGAAACGAAACGAAGGAAAGAAAAGGGCTCGCCGAGTGGAAAGGCGAACAAACGGGGGTTGAAGGGACAAACAAGGAGCGCGGGTGGTAGTAGGTCGTGGTTTGCTTTAAGATCAAACACGAGGCTTGGATGAACGGCGAAGCAACTAAATTTAACGTAAACTCTCACATTTCGCATTTGCGCGGCTGATTTCGGAACAAAATGGAGGTCCTCGAGCATTTCGCTACCTTTCCGTGAGTACACGCTGCACGCACGCGTGTACACGCTTATACCGACTCGATTCGACTGATAAAGTACAATCTTCGGTTTTGCTCGAGGGTTACTTTCATTCGCAGTCCCTTTCTCGAGAAAATCCCTTTTTTCCAGGCGATATTTAAAGTCCTCAAAATTTTTTAAGAGATACTCCGGTCTGGAATCTCTTTTTCTTCTATCTCGTTTTTTCGTTTGTTTCTTCTTCATATTTTTCACGAAATTGTGTGAACTTTTGGGAAAGAGATTATTTCTCTTGCTCGTAGCATTCTGAAAATACTTGAATCGTAATTCTATAACATACACGAGCACAGGGGTGGATTATTTGCATTTCGATGTGCATTGTACGTACGTGTGGCCCCAGTGGGTTAGCTAGAAACACATGATTAATAAACGATTCGCTATGCGACTTGCTGGCTGCAATTTTAATCAAGAGAATCGTAGCACTGTTGGTGCAGAGCAAATGCCGGAAGTTAATTGCTTCTTGAAAAAAATAATGAAATATTTTTATCCGAATTCCCATTGCCCTTTCTATTATTTCATAGCAATTTCAAATGTATTTTTCCACAAATGTATTTTGATATCAGCTAAAAATATTCCAAATTTCATATATAGGGGTAGTTAAATTACATTGTACAGGCCATTCTTATATTAATTCATTTAGAATATACTCGTTAGCGCATTAAAATGTTTAATCAAGAGAAAATTTGTTCAAAAATTTATGGGAACATTCGCGAAATAAAATTAAAATCCCGTATATTAAAATATCGTGCAAATCATCAAAAATCATAAATGTCATATAAATTCCACGATTTTTACCAGATATAGCATATTAGGTAGTAAGAATAATTTCTCGGTTCTCGGAAATAGTGTACTGAATGATAAGAATGGTTTCTCATATTGCAGAAAATCTTGAATAATACAGTCAGCTGAATTCCACGATAAAGTCCGCTCACCGTTAATTATCCGCAAACTTTTCCACCCTGCAAGCTCCACCAAACTTCTCAACAAGCTTCACACGCGATTCCACCCTCGCCGTTACCTATTTATCAAAATTTCACCCCTCTCCTCTAAGAAACAAACCCTACAGCCCCTCTCGAAGTAACAAATTCCGACCATTAATCGGGACCCGCTCCCTATGAGCGTACGATATTGCCAACGGCAATTTCCCCAAGATTTCCATGTCAAAGGATTTTCTCGAATCAGCAGATTCAAACAGAGCTCCGTGAAACGGAAGTCGATCGGTCGTGGCGCGTGTTTGCGTCTCTGCAAAACACACGGATCACCAGAGGTGATCGACAACTGGGGGAGTCGAGTGGAAGACGTTTGGCGCGAGTCGACATCACCCCTTTCCATCTCTCGACATTTCCAGACAGCAGGCTCGAAATGGCGAGGTAAAATTGGCAAGGCTATCGATGCATAAAAAGCTCCGGCATGAATACAATCGTACACGAAAGTATTCGCACGTGTACATCTTTGTTACGTTCTAGAACTGAAATAGGCACGTGTTGCAATACAAATGTGGATTCAGTCAAATTCTGGAGTTAACTAGAATCGTCGTCAAAATTACTATCGACGAGAGACCTTAGTTAAAATTAGTTTTCCCAAGATTATATCGATGGAGTTAGAAAATATTTCGACACCCGCTATTGATCGTAGGCTTCCTAATTCATAAGCTGCAAATCGAAACTGTGAATGTTCTTGTACAAATTCTATACAATGCTTTTTAAAAGTCTCGTTTTGGGTCAATTAAAAGAGGAAGTTGAACGACATATGTGATATTTACAGTATATTTATTACATTGGGTATCCTGAAATTCATGATAGAAAACACAAGTTTTTAATGAAAAATTGTAAATATTGTTCAATAATGAAAACGAGGTGTTCTTTCGTATAGCCCCCCATTAACCCTGAACTGTCAGCTGTCACACTGTATTTCTTTTTCGTTGGCGACACTTTACCACACAAATGACATAAAATTCTAATCTTGCGTGAAATTTGGGGCACATTATAGATACGGGCTGTGGTGGCGCTAGTGAGTTAAGTAGAAAATCGTCTCAGAGCTATTGAAAGCATCGACTTATTCTCTCTGTTGAATCATTTTACATATCGTTGAATTATTTTCTAATTTGACAATTCTGCAGGTTCCTTCTTCCTACATACAATTCTTGCATTATTATTTCGAATATTTCAGTTTAATACTCGTATATCTTAACCCTTCGTGGTCCAAGTTCATCTCAACCAATTCACCAAAGCACCACTTAAGATTCCCTTTTTAAGTATTTCTAATCAATGCATAACGTGCCGACACTGACAGATTTTCATCGAATTAAATTGAACTAATTTGAATTAGGATTACGAAGGTTCGATTAGAATTAGGAATTAGGAAGACTCGAATGAACCAGCCAGTTCAGCCCAACTCGACACAGATTCGCAGAGGGTCAAACCCAGCACGTGTAAACATTGTCATACTTCCACATATGATCCCATATATTACTTCCACTCCGTGTTCTCCAATCTTCATTGTCCCTTTTGCACGTTTTTGGACTTTTCTTACCGATCTCTCCGCGATTTCCTCTCTTCACTCGTCTTCTCTCCTCTCCTTCCTTCTGGTGTGCTTTAGCCCAGGCCTGGTCCTGCTATAGCGGTCAAATATCGATCCTGCCGACCCTATAAATAGACGCGCGGGTCGTCGACGGTATTTAGCATTTCACTACGAACTACTTACTCCGTCCGCGTGCACCGAACACCCTGATCGTGACAAGTAGGCGTTACAATATTCGTGTCGGCACAGTTGCCGGAGTTAAGAGCCCGGATGCCTTCGTGGTGTGGCTGCTCGCTTTTACACCACTCCTTTCGATCGTTTTTCTTCTCAACCCTCAGATGATTGCCTTCGATCGGTCGCCTTTGATTGCCGAGTCGTTCGTTGTCTGTCAGATTCTTCCTGGCTTTGGGTTTGGCTGTTTCCAAGGAACTGGATAGAGTTGGACGTAGTTGGACGAGTCAACGCGGTGTCAAGGGTGTCGTTAATGATTATCGATGGGGAGTAGATAAGTCGTCGATGAGGATGGATCAGTGTACAATAGTGATGTATGTGCTCGAGGAGTTGGCTTGTTTGAGTTCACGGCTGATAGTCGATTTTGAAGCTGTAACGAGAGATTTCACGACTTCCTGTTGCCATTCGTGGGTAAAATTGAGCAAATTTAGGTCGAAGACAAGGGAGTGAGGTGTTCTTTGATCTTGTTGATCTAATATCGTCTGTTTTTCACTGCTTAGCTCTCACTTGGATAATGCAGATTTATAACTAATCAGCGACTAATTTACAATTAACTTGTAATTTGTTTATAATTAATATTTCAAGTTTGGCGCGTAGCTCTTAGCTTGAAATCATTTTCCAAAGAGTTTTCTTTGTTCTCCCTTTTTATATAGCACCTATCGGCTGAAGATTGACGGACTAGCATTGATGGCGAAATAATTCTTTTATTAGTTTTTCAATAATCGGATAACTGAGATTGGTTCTATATATATTAACATTGCATTCAGGTACTATAATAGAAATGTAATACCTTTTTCAAATATTATATTTAACACTTGAACTACCAACCCAGTGAAAATGACTGGTCCCAGAATTTTCCTTTTTGCAATCACCTGCACACATACAGAACACATACACCTGCTTTAAGAATAAAATTGGTATCAACTCATATTAAGAAAGAACTGTAATCAATATATTCACTCATATTCATCGTATTGCTGAAATTACTATAATCTGTGCACGTTATAGTTAGGTAACCATTAAAGATCGGTAGTTCTAGTGTTACTATAAAAAAATTTACTCGTTTGTAAATGTTCGAAATAGACTGCTCTTGGCTATTGTATTAACCAATTGTTCCAAACAACACTTCTAACAAAGTTCATTGTTAACCACTGTTCTATAAACTCGAAAGAAGAAATAAAATTCTCGGCCTGGGTATTACTGCCTCTAAATAATAAATAGCAATAATAAAGCGTAAGGGGTTAAAAAAATACCCAAAGGCATTCTTAAGAGCGTTCCACGGTTTCCACGAACCCTCCACTTGCAAACCACTCCACGATCTACTCTATTCCACTCTATTACACTCGACAATTTCTCTTTCATCCTTCCAAATAACACAGTCATTGATTCGTCCACTTTCCCTTCCATCTCGAAGGATTCGGTGGATGCCATCAATTTTTGTCATTTTTCACCGCAGTTGTTTGCCAACTTCTCATCCCTCTATCTCCCTAACCTCTAACAGACCCTTTAACAGACTCTTTAACCACTTCCCTTCCATCTGCTGTTGGTCTAATAGATTCAAACGAATCCTTGAGAAAATAATTTCCTCGTATCCATACGACGTTTCATTAGCGGAAATTACACTTGACACCCACGTAACCGTACCTTCCGGCTGGATGACCGGTCTCGTGGCGTTTTGACAGAAGCAGTTAACAAAGCTGATTATTACCCTGGTCAGGGATTATTCCCACGAGTCTTAACCAGTTTACCAGGCGATGTAAGCAGGTGTATAGGTTAGCCGTGGCGTAATTGCATTCGGCGAGAGTGAATTTACAGCGCGTTCAACCCTGTTGTCCACTCGACCTACCATTACTGTTGCCATTCTTGCCTTTTCCAGCGGAGAGGAGATTATTCCAGGACGTTGTGACGGTGGATGCGTAATTGGATGAAAATTAATCGATTCCGGTGTCTGAATAGTTGAACCATCGCGTGTCGTACGTGGATTGGCAACACGCCTGTATCTTCCGTGGGATTTCAGGTTTATATTCGTCGCTGTTGTATCGGAAGGCTTTACTGCTCGAGGTTAAAAGCAATTCGTGTTTTATTGCCAGGTATAAAGTGTATATTGTCTTCACGGCATTGCAAACGACAGTGTATAATTATCGCGGTGATCGTCGAAATTTTTGAGATTTTCTGAATTTAATTGTACGGGAAGAAGAAAATTCTCTACTCTCTTCGATTAATTTATGTAGAACTGGATTTATCGCATTGTAATTTTAATAATAGATCTGTTTAGAGATAGAATACATATTTTTCAATAGTGTGAGTTTTACCTCTAATTATCAAAAAATTTTATTCAGGTCATTTTTGATTTGAACTCTTAAAGGAATTTTTTCTTTTTTTTTCTTTTTGAGGAAAAAAGCTTTCGTGTTTTTTTTTGATATGACGTTCAGAAACAGGTGGAAGTAGAAGGGAATATGGAAAATTAAAGTATAAAAAGGGAAATGGAATAGAGTGGAGTTCATTCTTAGAATTTCACACTGTCATCTAGCTTTTTTTCACGGTAAAGAATAGAGAAATAAAACAGCGAAAACTTCCGAAAATTCTACAAATTTCAGATCAGATTTCTGCAATCAGTATTTCGACACACCAAAATCAAGAAATGTTTTACGAACTTCAACCCGCCTGAGAAATCAAATTTAAACTTCATAGTAAACTTAATATTCCCACAATTGAGATAAACGAAAAGGTCTCCATTAAATTTTCCTTAGTCGTATTTCACTCAATTTACCCATACTTCTCTACTCGTTTCCAATAACGACCCAAACGAGCACACACTATGCGAACTTTTAAACGTAAAAATCGCAAGTTTTCTTAGGGGTCCGCTATTTTCTCGCAACTCGCGACGAACGTTGAATAAAATCAATTAACTCGTTAATCAAACTTTTCCTATTTACGTTCAGGGTCATAGAGACAATGGTGCACTGTGGATAAATCGCGTTTAGCCTGTTTCGATACACAGAAATCCGTGTCCCTGATATTTCTACTGCTCCTGACTCCTGCTCTTTCTGCGCTGACTTATCTCCCACGGAACAAGCGATGGGAATGCTCGAACGCTTTCAAGGGAGGTCACAGGAGTCCTGTGGGTGGAAAAGTTGTCGCGCTACCGACGATCAAACTCTTGCCATGTTGACGGCGAAAGTTCTTTTGCGAACGTAACACACTTTGCCAATTGTCTGTGGATACCGTAGGAGAAGATCGGTGATTTAGATTCCTGGGAGTTTGCTTCTATTTGTTTCCGTTTGCTTGTTCCTTGGGTAGTCGATCAATCATTCGAGTAGTTGCACGTTGGACTTTTATTGCGGGACATCTAGGTATTTTTATTCTTTTGTGTTTAAATTAGACCGCGGTTTGGATTAACTTTAAGTAAGGATACTAATCTTTATTTTTAGAAATTTGCATTCTCTTCATTTTTGATATATACTACGTAGTTTAAGGTTTGTCTATTGATATCAGAGGAGAAGACCATTGGTCCAGATTCACAGGTGTTTGCTCCTGACAGTTGAATAAGCATTTGTACAATATAATTGAAGATTGGAATCCCACTGTAATACGATCTTTCATTTTTAAATTAGTCTATAGTCGGGTTAATTCTGGATATAGATATTGATTTTTATTTTTAGACTTCTATCTGTATTTTTATTCTTCGTTATACGGTATCGGGAATTATCTTGGTGAACCATTTTGATTGGTTACCTCTGAATGAACCATCGGTCAGACTAATTCTAGATCCAGTAGTCAATCTTCATTTCCATTTTCTCCTTTATTTTCATTATTTATCGTGTAGTATCGAGGTTTCGAGGTAGTAAAAGCGAAAGTACGGCTCCACAGGGGAAAGAAAGTAGACCTATTGGGAAAATGGTGATGTAGAATACGCACCGTTGGGTTGACCTTATTTGGGCATAGACTAGCGATTGGGTGCGTAGAAATGCGTGTTGGGAAAATATCGGGATAGTGGAAGAAATAGCGAATGAATGGTGGTTGCAAGAGAAGACAAAGGAGGGTTTTTTCGTTGACATAAGGGAGAATGTTGCCAGTCATCGGAGAGAAAAAGAAAGTTCGTGCTTTTTTGGCCACGTCCAGTTGCAATTCGTTTTCTATTCGTGATTATTTCACTGTCATTTGTCATCGCTAATGACTCTTTGGTTTCTCTAATAAATTATTGTCTACTATTTGACTTTCATTCATCTGTCTCAATTATGCTCCATTATTTTCAAACCCCATACTATAACCTATTTTTGGCTATTGATTTATCAATTAACGTTCTTTTTAGGACGAAAATATCAATTTTCGAGTCGAAGATATTAATGTCTATGTTATTACGAGACTCAAATATAAATGGCGAAGTTTATTTTAGATTTATATCTTGGTTATAAATCCGCCTTTTCATGCTTTAATATCAGCTGATATCGAGATATTTAATTATCTGTGTAAGAAAATTGAGTCCATAACGGGGATGAAATTTCATGAAATTTCTTGACACTAATCTTCCAATGACAACGATTTAAGTAGCAAGCTTCCGGGATTAAGGTTTTCGGTATCCGAGATCGGAATTACCTCTCAGAACCGTCAAAAATAAAATGCAATCTGCATCGGGATTTCTAGCTCGTAGTTAAAGAATCTTCACTTTGCAATTTCGAAGCGACACTTTTCAGGTTGCCCATGGTTAAGATTTACTCGCCAAATCCAATTACAATTGTAAATTTAATTAGAAAAATAGGCACAATGAGTTTGCATCAAAAAGCCCTTACACCAACTGGCTGTTCTTCCTACGTATAAATCATTTGATATAGCAGAAAAAATTTAGAAAGAAATTATTATATTTCAGATTCTCTCTTCTCTTTCCAAGAATACAATAATAAAAAGAAAATCCATTAAAAAAAAGAAAAAAGAGGAAGAAAATAATATATCAAGATTCTTCTCTTTGTTTTCAACAATACAACGTTGTCAAGATTATGTTCTCTCTTCTGAAAAATATAGTAAATAATTAAGGGTTTTAAGGTATCCTTAAGTCTCATTCTCATTGATAGCTTTCATTGCTCCCACCTAATAGGCTACTGACAACCTTAACACTGCAATTACCAATCCAGTAAAAAAGACGGGTCTCAGAATTTTCCTTTCTGCAATTACTAGAATCATATATCTGTTTGGGGGGCCCACCCGGGGTTTTTTATTATGCTTGAAATTCCTAGACATTGTCGGTTAGTATCCTGTAGGCCACCTTTGCTATCGATAGGTAGCAGGTAGAAGGGATGCTTTTCGTCCTGGGTCTGTTAACGAACTCGTCAGTAAGGCTTTCTAGCAGGCTTTGCCTTTAACGGGGGATACTTAGGCATAATAGAAACTTATATTTTTGGGAGTCGAGGGTTCATCCAGGACGAAAGAAACCTTACAAGAAACCTCAAACCTGCTTTTTCCATTTAACAATGAGAATGTGAACCATGCACACCTGCTTTAAAACGAAAAATTGTCAACTCATCCCGAGATAGAACTCTATTTAATATATTTACTTATCTGCATGGTACCACTGAAATTACTATCATCTGTGTGTTTCGGTGTCCACTAAAGACCGGTAGTTGTAGCGTTAAAGAGGATAATGCGCGATGATCGATGGCGACTGGAGATCGTGGAATACCGTACGCGTTACCTGCTCATCGTTCCGGTGGAATCGTGGCGTGAAAACGTTGGGAATATTCGCCACAAAGCGACGCTTTCGTCCTCCATTACTCATCTGAGCTGCAGCCACGCTTTGGCTTCCGTTACGTGCAAGCCACGATCCGAAATACTGAAATTTCTTCTGGCTGGAAAATGGGAACGATGCTCGATTAATCGAGCTTGACGGGAAACTTTGGCCGTGTTCGCTTCTCCTGGTCGATTCGTGACTAGAATGAACTCGTTCCGCGAAATGTCGATCCGAGGTGTACACGTGCCGTGAAACGTTCCATCGAGTTCTCGCTGGGGTTTAAACTGGCATGGTAGAAGACTATGGAAAACGTCGGAAGACGGTCTTATGGGCGATTAAAATGCCGGAAACGAGATATCAGCGAGAGGATTATTGTTCGAACGAGACTTCCGATTTTGAGGTATTGCTACTTCGTCCGATATTCGTGTTCCAGTGTTTCTACATGTTTACAAAATCCTTTCCAATCATTTGGTGTCGTTTCGTTTATTGCCTGGCGTAATAGTGCTACCAATTTATTGTAAGTTAACTCTGAGGTAACATTTCGATTAATGCACCTCAAGAATTTTAATGAATTGAAAAGATTGAATTAGAAAGTATTTTAACTAAAACAACCTGATCTCGTGTATTATGCTGCAAGTTCTAATAATGTCACACGCTGTCAAAATTTGGCTGATGGGACGTAAATGGAAACTTTGGTCTGTCACTGCTTACTATCAGCGGCGAATGTGTTAATATGGTTAAATCTAGATTCGAGGAACACATAAAAGACGCTAAACTCATGGAAACTTGGCGTAGATAACTCAAGACAGTGTTTGCCTGTGCCTCACTCACGAGTAAGATGCTCTTCCTTCACTTCCACTTTCGTACATCCTTGTGTGTCAACGTTGAAATACTAGAAGACGAAAGTCGTCTGTTGATCTAATTTATAGATTTACTCTTTTCGAATTTTCTATATTGACTAACGAAGGAATGGAAAATTATTAAACATTTTAGTTACAGGCAGCACTCGCCTCAAGAATTCCTCAAGCTCGAGTGTCTTCTAGATGTTGAGGATTTGGAATTTTCAGGCCTTCGATGGTACAAGCTTCTACTAAGATTCTTAACTTCGGCTGGTAGGTCTGCAATCGACTTGGTCAGATTTTGTAAGACCAAGATCGACCAAAACAGGTATAATAACTCTGAAATTGGTTTATTCTGTTTCCTCGAATACAGCACTTCTTTCCTGAACCTGAAATCGATATCTTTGATATTTCTGAGTCTTGTACCAGTCTACTTAATTTATAATTTGCAATCTCATAGAGTAGAGACTCAGAGGCTCAGATTCCTAACGATATAATTGGCTGGAAATTGTGCAACTGACAAAGTCAAATTTGTGATCTATTTTACTTCTCTGTGCAGTGTCTGTCGAGCGTATTCAAAGTATCCTGTCTTCTCGTTTGAAAACTTATTTGTTTTTCGCGAGTGCTAGTCCGAACCTATTCTACTCGCATGATTTCCTCATCAAGCTATACAATTTCTATGGGATTCGATTCATTCGACTATTGCGAGGTCAGGGGGAATTTGTTACTACCTATTCAATTTCCATAGATGCCGAGGAGAATTGTTCGATCTTTTACCATTTCTGGAGTTATTTTTATAGATTCCGTAATAACTTGTCTGGTTTCTGCCTATGTTGAATTATTCGGTTTTACATATTTGGTATCTTTTTATTAACGTTTCTCGAACTTTGATTAAGTTTATCGAGGTCTTTGTGACAGGAAAACAGGAATTTGTCAGGAATTTATTTTGAGAGCTATGATTTATAAGAAAGTTACAAGCTCGATTCGAACTTAGAAAAAGCTGAAGGTTCCAAGAAGTTTTCTTAAGCCAGAGGAAGTCCTCAAAATCATGGCATGATAAAGTACTTCCTTCAGAGTTTAGCAAGAAAAAATTGTCCTTAAGTCGATGGTAGTTTTTAGAAGAAAATTCTACAAAGCAAGGGAGAAAGGCATCTTTCTTTTAATTAATCCACGCTTCATTATGTCTATCTTGAAATATAAATAATCAGAACAAATTGTCAATATCATCTTCTGTCTATCTAGATCAGGTTTATGATACATTTACATGTCAGAGAATTTTAATTGAACGATCTGTTCATCCAGACATCTATTTTTCTCCACGTATAGTTCAATCACTGGTTCTATGAATATATTTCAAAAGCGACATGTCAAAAGTGTCATTTAAATTTTGTCTTAATACAATCTTAATATTCCATTTCACTCTACTATCCTCAGTTCAAAGAACTATTTCCCTCTTGATAAATAAAAAAATTAATTTTTAAAAAGTTTTAAATATTTCCTTAAATTATAAAATGGCGAAAACTTGTCACTGTTCCCTTTAAGGACTTGAGATGTATTTTTAGATTTTCACCTATGGGCAGAAATAAATATAATACGTCGGAATATCGAGTGAAATCCAGGTTACCTATTTTGACGAATAGCTATTTGAAAAACCGTGAAAAAGTGGAAGACGACAAAAAGGATGGCCATTTTGCCCTAGAAACATTTTCAACCTCGTCCCTATGCGACACGGAGCAAATTTCTCGCTTTGCCTGTAGTTAACGCTCAAGGGAACGCTTTCAGCTGATCATTGTGAAGCGGATTTTAACTGTCGTTGAAAGCTTCGGTAACAAATGAATGGACGAAAGAATCGGTAAAGAATAGAGTCAAAGGACGGTAACTTGGCAGGGAAAAATTGGGGGAATCATGGCTAACGATCAGGTTACTTCAATCGCATGCAAACATTGCTCGCGTTCTTATCATTGATTGAAAGGAGCGTTTGAATGATAGCGAAATGATGCAACTATTGCTTTTTAATCATTTCGGTGTCTCGAAAGGTAAAGTACCGAAGAATTCGCCAATTTCGATTCGAATGTGTGGCAATTTATAGGATCATATTATTTGGTTTAGGTAGGGTTTATATTGGAGACTTGGGATAGCGAATAACGTACAGTATTAAATATTTGATAATATAATAGCAAATGTATATTTGTATAATAATATAACAATATAGCAGGGAAAATACAGAACAGCATAATGGCACTATATATTATACTGTAAATATAATAATAATAATGAATATCTTATAACATGGCAGTATAAACAATTTAATTACACTTTATGCTTTATACTTGTACTAGTCAGTTTAACTAATTTATACTGTATATGACGCTATTTAGTGCAGTTTATTATTCAATGCACTGTATAATATAAATTATTTAAACATGTAGTATAAGTATAAATATTTAGTACAAGAATGAAATATAGAAATATGAGTATAAATAAATACAATAGTAATGAAGAATGAATATAATAGTGTGGATAGAAATGAATAATATCTTCAACGTTTTTTAACAGTTAACAAATTAATATATTTAGATAATAATATTTAAATATTGACAACAATTCTAAATAAACTATTTTAAACACAAAGATTGACTTTATTTCGAAAATTCTTTTCTTTCTCTCTCACTCTATGGCGATTCTCACGTAATTGTTTCATTCTGGCACATTCTTCTAAACACTTTTTAACAACATTCATACTAAACTCCACTCGCACATATTATATTTATATCATCCCAAATGACTTTTACTCATTCTACCTCATTCCCATTTATACATATAAAACCAACACTCGCAAATGGAACATATTAAAAAATAATATATATTAAGAATATACTGAGCAAAACATGTGATTTCGGCGTGGCAGTCAAAGGGTTAAGCTGGAGTTCTGATGTGGGACTGAGTGGATCGTTGTGGGCTTGTCTTGACTGCTTTAGACTGAGGTTATGCTTGCTTGTCTTCTTGGGATTTTGAGGAGGACTCGTCCGATTCTTGTCCCGGTGGTTTTATAAATATTAGTATGTCTACTGATTAATTGGTATGAAATGTAAGTGGCGGATGTATGTCTTCCTATAGGCTGTGAATAATATTGGGAGTGTGTGTTAGCTTCGACGTCTTTCGGTGGTGGTGGATGTTTATATAATTGAGTCCGTATGCCCATTGTCTTAAGGGTGATTTATTGACCCTTGCTGAGATTCACCTTAATGGTGGCCAGGTAACAACGAATATACGCGAATCAAGGGACGCTGGCAATAAAGACAAAACAGTCCCCCACTTAACTTGGGGCGTTTGGTCCTAGGACCTCAACATTAAACACATTAGTAATATCAATAATAATTTTATTACACAAGATAAATAATCAAATTATAGCGTAATAAAATGAATTATAAGACAGTAATAATTTAAAAAATTTCACCATCACGCGATATTAAAATATTAAAAGAAATATTAAAGTAACATTGGAGTTAGATGGTCGTGGCATAAACGCGAAAGCTAATCCGACGTAAAATTACATTTCAGCCTGGAATATCTCGATCAGAACGAGATCACAACTGGTACCGGTGGAAGTCCGAAGATACGAGCTACTGGTAATCTCACTTTTGTATCGATTGGCATTCAACCTGGTGTTACACCCCACCAAAAGGTGGCTCGAATCTTTTCGTCAGAAGTCATTTATCAGTCGTGGTCGTTTTATCATTTTAAGCCGGTAAGCTTTATGAGATACAGAGGCCGCGAAATTGGACCTGGCAAATGAAGTTACATTGTGCTGCAACCAATAAATCCGACGATAAATCTTCGCGAGGACAAGTGCGTCAGAAATGAGACACGAGGGTTAGGAAATTTTCTTATTCCGACTTTTATTGCCCGGCACGATTAAAATGAAACGCTTGGTTCTCGAGCATCGTGTAATATTGAGACAGACTGTATAGAAAAATTGCGAGTAAGAATTTCTATTTTTATCGAGACTTTATTCAGACTTTCATCCAGATTATAGACAGAGTAAAAGATACTTGATGTTCTTTATTCGATATTTTATTAGATTACGAGAGCGTCGAGATGGGACATCGATGAGAAGAGAAAAGGAGTCATAGAATCTTTATTCGCGAATTTTCATTCGTTATTAATTAATATGGATTCATTTTTCATAATGATTAATAATAACGATTGTCACGGTCAATAATATGCAAAACTCATACTTTTTTAACGATTCGTATTGGCGCGATGAGTTTGACTTTTTATATTTTTTGATAGAAATAACAATTTTCAAAATTCCTATTAAAATTCTGCTTCAGTTTTTTATTAAATTAACATATATAGTGCTTGTGTATTTTAGAGAAAATAATTAACGAGTTATTTATTTATTTCTTCCACGCGTGAGAATTCGAATTTTCGAAGAATCCAAGGAAAGGGTTTTAAAAATTAATTTCGCGCAAGTGCAAGTTTTTCGAAATTATTTATAAACGAAGGACGACGATAAGTGTGGTGTTCAATTTTCTGTCTTTTACATATCGAACTGGTAATTATAATTTATATCTCAGTGGAATTAGCAGGAGGTACATCACACTCACTAGAGTTGGCACTTCTTTCCCTTTCGGGGGATGGTAAGAAAATTTATCGTGACCCAAGAAGGGTTGTGGGATGTTTTAAGGATTCCTTAGGGACCCATTGCTCGTTTATCCAACGACAGAAAAGAGACTCTGATCCCACGGTCAGAAATATGATCGTAAAACTGACGATGAACGACGTTGATATTTAGACCCGCTACGATGGCGCAGGAAATTGTCCCTTTCATTTCCAAATAGTATAAAAATCATCCTGTAAAGTGTTTGCCCCGATAATTTCACCTTTACATCTTGAGAAAAATTTTAAACTGTTCCTATATCTTCTTTGTGTTATTTATTTTTTAATATAAATTTCATTCTTACGAATATTTATGGCTTTTCAAATCATCGTTCTTTAATCTTGGAATTTCTGAATTTCTCAATTTTAATTTGTCACAATTGCTCCTGCTATTGCACTCGTATATTTATACACGAATAATTACAATCAGAGTAAAATAGATGAAAATTCGAATGATCTACTTTATGCCTTACATATGAATTCATACTTCGCGAATATCTTTACTTAAAATATTTTTCAGTTCCATCCAGCGTTCCCTTAATCTTCGAATCTTCGTATCTTCGTATCCGAACACATTCGTAGAATCTGTTCCACTATGTCAGTGTCGATGGAATAATTTTTACGACATTTCCAAGAATGTCGCAAAGAATCCCTCGTATTTCCTTCCCAAAGGCAACCGGACTTGGCGATGCAAATTCGCCACGCTTTTCTCAAAATTCTGCCTTAACGTATGCAAACAAACAAACTTATTCGACGATTCCTCGTCCGTGAAGCGAAGATTTCTCGTTAGCGTGCATCTCCATCTAATCATGGAATTTTCTCATTAGAGGCTGTCTCAGCTCCGTTCTTGTCATTCTTTTCTCTCCTTTTCGCGCGAACGGGAAAAAGAGAGGCAAAAAGGAAATCATACACGTAGATGTGAAAAGAACATCATTAACGGTTTATATTTCTGTTTCTTCTAGCTGGTTGTTCCCTTTTAATAGGTATAACCAGTCTAGGATAATTACACGCGATATGAGATGTTAATACTTCCGTAATTACGAGAGGACGAAATTATCTGGAAATATTCGCGCGGGGATATATATCTGGGTAGTTTTTAAGTACAATGGGGTACGCTACGCACGAAAAATTTCGAGGCACTAATGTTTCTCGAGGTCCCTGGCGTCTCTCTGTTTCCATGCGAATTTCAAATTCACGTTCGTGCTGGACAGAGTAGTATATCATAATAAAGAAGCTGGTTTTACTAGCGAATTGTTCACTCGATTATTCTGTGGCTACAGTTATGTAGGTCTTTAATTGACGTAATTACGCGTACTCCGAATAGCAAGTGCAATGGAGCTAACAAATAGCAATCTACGAAAAAAGAAAGATGCAATTTTGTTATAAAATTTCGCAGAATTGATGAAGTTCGAAAGGAACTTTGAAAATTTACAATAGATAGGAGATATCTTAAACTTGGTGCGTAGCTCTTAGCTTGGCATCGTTTCCCAAAGATTTTTTTTTGGAAAGCGATACCAATTACCAGGTCTCACCACGTGGAGGTGGCTACGCATCGAGACCTGACATGCACCCTAGTGACGCAACCTACTGGCACTATCTGTATCAAAGATACCCTAATCTAACTTGGAGCGAAACAAGTTAAAATGAATCTACAAACGCTTTATTATATTTCGTGTCTTACAAAGGGGATTTCGATTCGGTACACTAAAACTCTACTGACGCAACGATGAGATATTCTATTTCAACAGATTCCAATATTAAAAAGGTCCCATAATTATCGGGAATGAAACTTGAAAGACGCGAGCAAGTGAACAATCGCGACGTGTCCGAACGAGTTCACGATTGTTCGAAAGACCGACTAGCCTACGAGACGTACTCACGTGTACAAGACAACTTCATGTCTCGGCACCCTCCCGATCGAACCTAGCCCACCCAGCTACCACAGACCCCGCCATGACTTACTCGCGAACGAAGGTAGTCGACGAACCAGCGAAACACTCTGAATCAACCCGAGGGTCCCTAGCGAGGCTTTGCAGCCGGTCACGCTGTTCCCCTGCCACATGGGGGAGAAACCAATTAAGGAATCATCCCATGGGGCCTGACTGTAGGTACGATATGCAATATCCGACTGCAAGACCCATACCCCAGTTGTGTGCACAGATTCGCATCCAGGACGACCAGGGCCGCAGACCCTCTTATTGATACCAGGTGAAACACCAGCCCGCCGACCACCCTAGAACCGATGCATGACGAGAGTGGCAGTGGTTGAAGTGAGTGTCGGAACGAGGCGTTTGGATGACTTACGAAACATGGAATTGTCAAGTACACGGGAGCACGTCGCGTAGGCTAGTCGGTACTTAAGAACGATCGCGATTATCGCGAGAACGATTATGTTCTATTTGATAAACGAGAGGGATAAGAGGGTGAGAATATTGAATTGATATATTTGCTCCAAGTTAGGTAGCTTACCTTTGTACAGATAACGCGCACAAAATTACTTTGCTCTTATCATATCTAATAATTTACTTTTTTTTTCTTTCGTTTTTATAAAGTCGTAATTTGGGCAATTTGTTATCAACAATAAATTCTATAATTTATGTTTTTTATAAATTTAATTGTAAATTTAATTGCAAATGTAATTTTATTTATTCTTGTACAAAGTAAATTTACGCATTACATTTGTCATAAGCAATTCTAAATTCCCTTTAGAAGCTCAAATATCCAAAAGATAGAAATAGTAAGATTAATTAGATAAAAAAATCTTTCCTTTTCTGCATTTACTATGTAAAAAGTTGTGTGTGCTGCAATAAATTAAAATATAGTAAAATCGGTAACAAAAGTACAGTAGTGCCAGGTTGAAAAATTTTATTATACAAATTATGGAATTGTATAATAATCTTTTATTATTTATTAATCTTTTGCTACTTCAATTTAATTTTACAATGCAGTTCGAAGAATTTATTCATTTTCCACCATTTATAAATACTATTATAGCAGTTCTTCCATTTATAGCCCATTATATTATAAGTAATTAATATTAGGAATCAATGAAGCGAGAATAAACAATTCTATACGTAGTCATATTTCGCGCGCATTCCAATATTTGGAATAAATGAAGTTGCAAACTGCGCATGCGTCAACTGTCGCGCAACTTTTCCTGCGCAGTCCATTATGGCGTCATGTTACCGCGCATTTTCCCGAGTGGCGTGAAGAAATTTCGAGAAACGGATAGACAGGTTCATCAATCCGAACTGGAGACTACAATACCACAGAGAGAATAAGGCGTACGTTCAATTTTGTTGATAATTTTGAGCTGCATCGTTACGATGACGCGAGATACTAATGGTGAGTCGATCGTTCTATGATTTGTCTGGTGTTTTGTGGCGTCGTACGACATACGATTCGAATAATTTTCGTCGCAAGCATAGTGGTCGCGAGTACTTATGTAGGTTAATATTTCATTTGTGCTAGGTATCTGTGTATGATATGTTATCCAGTTCAGATCAGGCTATGTTCGCTTTTCCTGTATTGGAGTGTTAACACGAGCCGATTAGAAATTCGGAGATATTTAGTTGTTCGTTTTATTCATTGCAGCTTCCTTTTCTCCCTCGATTTTTAATTGTGTGTTAGTATCGATATCAAAGGGCTTTAAGAAAAGATAATAATATATACGCAAAAGGAATAATTTTATTAATTAGTTGTCAGCTGTCACGAATAGTCAAGGTTCATATAGGAAAGTGTACGTACCTGCCGAGTTCGTCCGAAAATTCACGAGCATTGCCGACTGTCGTATTAATTGTTTCTCTATTACTGTAGTCACTGATTTAATAATTCTTTCATTTTTATTCTGAATTCGTAATTCGCATAGTATATGATAACGATATATTTAATTTTATGTATATGTTTTACAGGTTATCACTACATTTTCACTACAAAATTTATAAATTTCTGTGCTGTACGGAGGTTGAAATATTCATATTTCTTTCGAACGTGAGGATATTCATATTAAGCAGACAGGATAATTGAGGATTTGTTTCTGCAAATAAATGTGGTACGTAAAAGTTATTGTATATAATGCGATTCATTACGTCCCAGATTCGTATTGCAGAATTTTAGCTTATGTATTATTGTCTTTGATAATAATTCTCCTTCCTATTCAATATGTATCCGAACTATCAAGGCAGTTTACTCATTTTTAACATATTGTTCTGTATGTAATTAATGTTAATTAATAGTGGGGTGGGAATGAAGATTTCTATGCGCATGCGCCACTTTCGCGCGCGTTTTAATATTTCGTGTAGACGTAGCTGCTAGTTGCGCATGCGCCACTATCGCGCAACTTTTCTGCGCAATGCATTATGGCGTCATGTTATCACGCATTTTTACGAGTGTCATGAACAAAATTTCAAGAAACGAATAGACATTTCCATCAGTCCGAACTGCGCCTAACATACCACAGAGAGAACAATCCGAACATTTAACGTATTGTTAATTTCGAACTGCATAGTTATGATGAAACGAGATACAGATGGTGAGTCGATCGTTTAATAATTTGTAGGGCGTTCTATCTTGTCGCACGGTGAACGCTTCGAAACATTACGTGTCGCCGAATGTACTTAATCATTTTCGTCGCAAGCGTAGCGTTCACGTATACATATATAGGTATATATTTCACTTCTATAGGATGTATTTGTATGGTATATTATGCAGTTTCGACCAATGTACTTTTCTTTTTATATGTATGAAAGTGTCGATACGAGTCGATTGGAAATTCTGAAATATTTAATTGTTCGTTCTACTCATTCAGTCCACCTTCTCTCTCGCGATTTTTCATTATGTGCAAATATCATTGTCAGGTAGGTGTTAGAAAAGATAATAACATGACGTGAAAAAGAGAATTTAGTTAATTAATTATCAGTGATTGCGAATAGTTATGGTACACATAGGGAAGTGTACGTACCTGTCGAGTTCATCCGAAGACGCACGATCATTTCCGACAGTAATATTTCGCGCAGATGAAGTTGCAAACTGCGCATGCGTCAACTTTCGCGCAACTTTTTCTGCGCAGTCCATTATGGCGTCATGTTACCGCGAATTTTCCCGTGTGGCGTGAAGAAATTTCTAGAAACGGATAGACAGGTTCATCAATTCGAACTGGAGACTGCAAAATCACAGAGAGAACAAGGTGTACGTTCAATTTGTTCTTAATTTCGAGCTGCATCGTTACCGTGATACGAGATACGAAGGGTGAGTCGATCATTTTATGATTTGTCTGGTGTTCTGTGTCGTCGTACGATAAACGATTCGAATTATTTTCGTCATAAGCATAGTAATCGCCTGTACTTATATAGATTAATATTTCATTTGTATAGGGTATATGTGTATGTTATCCAGTTTAGATCAGGGTGTTTTCGTTTTTCTGGTTATTTAGAAATATTTAGTTGTCTGTTTTACTCATTGTAGCTTTCTCTTCTTCACCGATTTTTAATTGTGTGTTAGTATCGATATTAGAAAAGTTTAAGGTTTGTTGGACAGTGTTATTGGTGTTTTAATTGATTTATCCTTCGAATTTCAATGCAGTGCTAAGCTGTACAATAATAGTATTAATGGGCTATTTGTACAATGGATTTTATCTACATATGGTATACGTAGATAATGATTAAATTGGAATAGAACTAAACAGGTATACATATGTAATTATATCTCAATCTGGAAAAAATCATCACTAATTTTGCCAAAGATACTTACATATTTTCGATAATTGGGAAAGCAAGAAATCTGAAACTAGTCCATTTTCCTGTTTTATAAATTCCAGTGTTAATATACAGGTTATTCTGTTTGAAGAGGTACTTGCTCCTTTTTTTTACAGTTGTTAAAACAATGTACTAGAGTTCAATTGCTGCACTCCAGAGACAAGAATATTAGAGGATTAATTTCACGTGCCACAAAATATTTGCACCACGTATACTACGGATACTACGTTCAGCGATTACAAGAGCCTGATTCCTGCAAAAGCAATGTATCAGAATTGCTGAGCACATCGGTTATCATGGTCTGCTGGGAGCCATCTATATCTCAGGGAACATATTGCTGCAAATCATTCGGAACCACGTCTAAGTGCTCACGCAGAAGCGCAGAAGCCATGAGCGTGGATGGTGCGCGCGAAAAGACGAGATGAATCGGAAACTTTGCATCTTGAGAAAAATTTAAAGCTGCTACCATATCTTCATTGTTATTTATTTTTTAATATAAATTTCATTCTTACGAATATTTATGGCTTTTCAAATCATCGTTCTTTAATCTTGGAATTCCTGAATTTCTCAATTTTAATTTGAAAAAATTGCTCTTGCTATTGCACTCGTATATTTATATACGAATAATTACAATCAGAGTAAAATAGATGAAAATTCGAATGACCTGCTTTATGCCTTACATAAGAATTCATACTTTGCGAATATTTTTACTTAAAATATTTTAGTCCCATCCAGCGTTCCCTTAATCTTCGAATCTTCGTATCTTCGTATCCGAACACATTCGTAGAATCTGTTCCACTATGTCAGTGTCGATGGAATAATTTTTACGACATTTCCAAGAATGTCGCAAAGAATCCCTCGTATTTCCTTCCCAAAGGCAACCGGACTTGGCGATGCAAATTCGCCACGCTTTTCTCAAAATTCTGCCTTAACGTATGCAAACAAACAAACTTATTCGACGATTCCTCGTCCGTGAAGCGAAGATTTCTCGTTAGCGTGCATCTCCATCTAATCATGGAATTTTCTCATTAGAGGCTGTCTCAGCTCCGTTCTTGTCATTCTTTTCTCTCCTTTTCGCGCGAACGGGAAAAAGAGAGGCAAAAAGGAAATCATACACGTAGATGTGAAAAGAACATCATTAACGGTTTATATTTCTGTTTCTTCTAGCTGGTTGTTCCCTTTTAATAGGTATAACCAGTCTAGGATAATTACACGCGATATGAGATGTTAATACTTCCGTAATTACGAGAGGACGAAATTATCTGGAAATATTCGCGCGGAGATATATATCTGGGTAGTTTTTAAGTACAATGGGGTACGCTGCGGGCGAAAAATTTCGAGGCACTAATGTTTCTCGAGGTCTTTGGCGTCTCTCTGTTTCCATGCGAATTTCAAATTCACGTTCGTGCTGGACAGAGTAGTATTTCATAATAGAGAAGCTGGTTTTCCTAGCGAATTGTTCACTTGATTATTCTGAGGCTGAAATTATGTAGGTCTTTAATTGACGTAATTGCGCATACTCCGAATAACAAGTGCAATGGAGCTAACAAATAGCAATCTACGATAAAAGACAGATACAATTTTGTTATAAAATTTCGCAAAATTTACAAAGTTCGAAAGAAACTTTGAAAATTTACAGTAGATAGGAGATATCTTAAACTTGGTGCGTAGCTTTTAGCTTGGCATCGTTTTAAAACGAGTCAAAACGAGAAATGAGACGGAACTCCACTCGCGCGGCCTTTATATAGCCGGCTATCAGCCGAAGATCAACGGAAATTTCCGAACTTTACCGATTCCATTAATTATTACTTTTCCGTTCTAATAGCCAATAATTTATTAATTTCTTCATTTTTATTATAAATTTACATTGGGAGTAATTTATTATTAACAATATTAATTTGTTATCAACAATCAGCGTAATAATTTATAAGCTTTTTACGAATTATATGTACTTTTTAACACAAGTACGTCATAATTTCAGATAATTGGCAATAATTTATTAATTTTTTCACTTTTGTGAAGAATTTGTGAACAGTTTATTATCAGTAATAAATTTGATAATTTATGCATGCTTTATAGACTAGAACTGCATTCGCACCTTCATGGAATAAATTTCTATGACACGTACATGTATGCCAGAATATTTTTATTTCCTCTATATTTTTGGCTAAAACGTAGTATTATAAGTAATTGTCGAAAATTTTCTTCGGCTACTCAGCTGTCAGATCGGCACGAAGAACTCACTGTATTTTAAAAAGAATTTCGTCTGTGGTTGTTTAAATGTCGTAGGAGTTGCATAGATTTCGAACGAGACGAAAGGACAATATTTGGCTGGTGAACATTTTAGAAATGGCAGATTCAGAACGCGGCTGGCTCTGTGTAACTGTGGGAGTGAATCCTCTTAAGGACCAAGACTGCAAGTAAGAGTTAAGAAAGAAAGTTCAGAGGGAACTCTTATGTTTCCACGAGAGAGTTTAGCGAACATATTTCGAGAGTTATTTGCATCTGGTCTCCGGTTGCTTTTGCATGCGAGATTTTTTTTCTGGCAGGCAGAAATTTTCGCAATAATAATTTTTTATTTGTCTCTCTATGTTCCCACATTTATTTCATTCGCGATATTTAATTCACGATTCGTATTTCTTTATTTTGAATACTAATTAAATTATTTTAGTGTCAGAATTTATATGATCGAGATTTTATGTATGATCGTGCAAGGGAAAATAGGTATTTGGTCCACTATTTAATACTATTAGACAAAGAAGGAAATAAAAATCGTAAATACGAGAAGAAGTTGATTTCAGTATTTTTAAAACATCAGTCATGATTTTAAATGAATAAACTTTCGTTACTAATACTTTCTGGTTAAATTATTACAGGTACCATAATTTCTTGGTAATCGATATTAACCATCTTATATATCAAATTTATTCTTATCTTCGTCATAAGCTTGCAATATTAAAATAGCAACAACCTTTCCTGTCGTACCTGGGAATTTTCTCTTCTCTGTACTCTATCTGAAAGAGTTTGCTTCCCTCTTTATTTATGCACCATCTCGTTCCTCTTTCACGAATTCTCTGCCAAATAAATCCTCTTTCCACCCATTCTCTGGTAGAGAAAAAACGTCGAACCGTAGACTGTATTCATGGGAAATTCATTAGAATCGTGGTAAAATATTTGAAATCGTTCCAATGGACGACGTCGCTGAACTTTCCACGTTGCGAAACAAATTTTTTATGAAAAATTTCGTGAATACTTCTACGGTTCAACGAATGCTTATGATCTGTAATTTGCAGTAGTATAAGCTTTCTGAAATGATATTGGAATTTGAAGGCAAAATATATTTTTCATCCGTTATTCCGAAAATGGTATTTCTCGTTGATACAGCTATTGCCGAAATTTTTGTAGTGGAAAATCGAGAAATAGAAATTCGAACTACGTGTACATAGCACTCGTATAATATTCCTCACGTATGATATGTGAGATAAAAGAAATTGACGAATTTTGAGTTGGATTCAATGCGGGATAAAATGTCATGGCTTTTTCGGTTTAGATTTTTACATTAGAAATTTCACCGATGAAATAGTCGTGAATAATATTCGATTGATTTCCGTGTGTCTTTCACTGTATTTAATCATCAATTTTCGAATCAGGTTTAATGGAAAATGCAATATCACCGATGGACATTTTTGTAATTACACTTATGTATCTTTATTATTATGAGATATTTTTAAATTGAATTGTTCGGATTAAGAATATCGTGGATAAACATTTTTGTAATTACGGTTATGTGCCTTTGAGTAATGTTTAATTCGGATCGTTTGAATTGAAAATATCAAGGTAATTTCAGTTGTGTCTCCAGGAAAATTTTCTAAGTTTGGATCGAATGAAAACAAGAATGGTAGCACAAGGTTGCAATTACACTGCATAAAATAGTCACAGAAATAACCGGTGTAGGATTTGTTCATTTAATGGCTTGCAAACCGTTTAATCCAACTAAGCTAAGGATTTGCAGAAATTTAGTTTCTCGGATCGTTTATAAATGTTGCAACTTCGATCAGGTACTTTGACAAACTGAAGTTTTGTATTCAGAATTTGTTTTCGAAAACTAACATCTCTAGATCTTAAATTCGTAATTTAGTTTCACGAATCTTTCGAAGTTCTTCAGAAATTTAATTCTTATAATAATTTCCAATTATTAGAAATCTTAGGAAGCAATGAAAAAATATAAATCGTTGATTATTATTTGTTATATATATATATTTTTTTTAATTCATACGTGAAATTTATAAAAATTGGTAGTATAGTATTGCATTATGCTAGTGTCCATCTTTCTACTTCACTTTTATCGATCCACTATAGCTTCATGAATATTTCAATCACATACTGAAACATTTTTTAGACCACCTAGTCAACCTGCAAAAGATCAATGGTTTTCAATTAATCCTGATATTCCTTTTTATACATTAACTTGGCTTTATTACCGGTCGCTCATCTTCTCCAACGGTTTATGAACTTCTTCGAATCGCAGATCTAATGGACAATTAATTAAGTCTGTAATTTCCAATCATCTTTAACACTATAACCATCAAATTCTTCTACTCGCAAACTAAATCATCTTCTCCATCTCCGTTAAATCACCTGTCGTCGATTACCTGCAACGCGACAGCCACTGCATATTTCAAGCCTTTCCCCATATTTTCATAGCGATATCTTCATCATCTCGAAGATCCTTTGTTAAAGTCAATGGTGTGCAACCCGATACAAGCTAGATACTTGCTTCCAAACAGGTATCAACACCCTGCAATATTTTAATCACGCATTTCGTTATTTTCCTGCTCGGTAAATATACGGAGAATTTAAATGACATTTACGAATCTTCGATATTTTTTGTTCAATGATAATTAATTTATCGTGACCATATTCGTGGGATCAAGAACTACACGTTTGCGTGGATAATGGACACTTAGGCTAATAGATCATTCGATTAACGCTGACTGACACGAGAATATGGTGTTCAGAGTGAATTTGATCAAGATGGACACGTGATAGTAGGGAAAATTCATGTTTTCGGTATAAAAGGAAATATCTCTCGTTTATTTAAATTTCAGCAAGGACGCGTTTCGTGACAGATGGACATTGCACGTAAGAAGGGACTACTGGAGAAAAGAAAGGGTAGTTCTTTTTGCTTCTTGGTCTTTTGTGAATTTTTACTGAAATCTAAAGAAAAGAATTTTCCTCGTCATACTTTAGAGGAAGAATTTTATCATGTTGGGCTTCGGAGAACCTTTCCCGAGCTGAAAGAATTTTTTAGAACTTTCGGCTTTGTAACAGTGAACCCCCAATCGAACTTTTATTTAAAACTACCATCGATATATTATTTAGGGTATTAACGAGAAGGTCTGAAACTTTCAAAGTTCGTAGAAACATAAATAATTAAAAAAATATTTTCTTATATGAATTTAATTTGAAAGAAATTAAGAAGAAATTAATATTCTTAATATTTCATATTAGTTTATTGTATCGGGTATCTTACATTTTCTTTTTATCATTAGAAATAAATTAATAGCAACCTTGTATTCGAATTGAAGAAATAAATACTCTTAAGGTATTTTCCTACGAACGAGTAACTTTTACAAAGGCATTAAGGCTATCCAAAACTAATTAAAAGATCTAAAATGTAGCAATTTTAATTTAAATCACTTGAATTTTTATTCTTTCCTGCTGTTTTAATTACCGATCAATTTTTATCAAAGTTCTCCAAAATTATCTATCATCTCATAGGAACTAATTACCCAATATTACTGAAGAATACGTAGAGTGGTGATACAAATAGTTCTATATAATCGTCATAGGCAATCTAAATGTTTGAAAAATGATAATTGCAATCATGTAAGAGTACAACATAATCTACATTCTATACGGCTGTATTTCCAAAAAAAATTCGATTTTCAATTTTTTACTCACCCTTTGCTCCCCTCCTAGGGAAACAAGGGTTCCTCGAAATTTCTAATATCTGATACCCACACTTTGAAACCTTCCTCGTTTCGAACCAGTGTAATTAACAGGAATCATCCATAGATCCCAGGGGTGTGCAGAAACCTGAAAATATAGGGTCAGATGGGGTTGCAGAAAATTTTGAGGACTTGGAGAATAATAGAACATAGAGGAACTAGCTTGCTTACAATAGAATACAAAATAAAACAATATGTATCACACAATTGGTTTCCATTTTCGTTCCATATTCCGCGAATCGGATTTTTCTCGAAAGTCCCGATATTTTCGGACAACTTCGGGTTCTCTGCTACCTTCAGCGAATCACCTTTCCCCGAAACGCATCGGTCATGGTATCTCGAGCACCGTGGAGAACTCAGACAACGTTTAACGCGTGTGATTTGTCGCACCGGCGGTGGTAGGCCAGATGAAAACATTTCTTGTGATCCGTAAACGGTGCGCGGCGTGCCAGCGCCGAGAGCCACCCCTATTCGGGGGTTGCAGTGGGTGGCGGAACTACAGGGTGGCCAAGAGCCACAGTTGGTTGCGGGCTGTCGTCCTGAGCACATTACGCGTCTTCGACCTCCGCCACGCGACCTCGTGCATCATCTCTCGGTGCGATTGCGTGAACGACGAGTCGCCCGCCCTCGACGAACCATTTGTCCACCCTCTTGTGCTTCCGTCTCCACTCGGTGCGGCCAACACGTGTGCGAAAACCGGAACCTCACGATCCTTGTAAATCCACCAAATTCGTGAATGGTGAAGACAGACTCTTCGGTGATCCTGGCTCTTCCATTGTTGCATCGAAACACACTTGGATGACGGCTACTATGCATAGGAAGAGGATCGTCTTGTTCGTCAATGGTTGAAGAGAGTCTTAAAGTACGAATATAAGAATCCCAAGACCGAGTTCACACTAGTTACGAGAGACCAGACATGGACGAGCTGTGCTTATGACCAAGACCTCTGCGCGATTCCTCTAAATTCTCAAGAATTTTTCCCTCCAAATTATCCAGCTTCTTTTCGCGAGCCATGCTAATTGGAATTTCTAATGACCGCTGAGGCACGCGGAAGAGGTCGAAGAGGGAATCCTAGGACCTCTGGCTCCATCTCTGCTAGACTTGGCACCTTCGAACACTGAACGACCGGGGAAAATTCCAAGTTTCGACTTCTGCGTGTTTAAATCGATCCCGGGGAACGTCGCTGAACACAGTCGTAGAGCCCAAAAGAAGAGACCGAGGGTGCGTTAATAAAAAGGTGGAAAAAGCTGACGAAACGGAGAGAAGAAAGGGGACGAAATTGAATCGCGGTCGATCTCCGCATTTAGACGGTTGTGAAAGCGGGCTGCAACGGAATAGCTGGATCTTAAATGTCAAAGGAGACGCGTTCCCGCGGGAACTTTCAATTAAAATTTTATCTGGCCCGGATAACTGTGGCAGGCGGATTCGAGGCTTCATGAAACCTAATCCCGTCGTTAAACACGCGGGCCGTGACGCGAGGATAATTGAGATAAGTCCGTGGAAATCGCGCTCGTTGCTTTATTAAACCACGTCGATTATCCGAATCGATTCCCGAACGGGGAAAAAGGGAAGGAAAACGGAGAAGCTCGGAGAAGAAGTCATCTAGTTGGAACAAGGGAAGCGCGGTGAATCGGAAATCTTACAAAGTCCGATGAAATTCCTCTCGCGTGGATGTATTGGAAAGCGTGTGGAATCTTGGAAATATAGAGGGGTGCTGTGTGCATACACGCACAGCCAGAAACAATCTCGCGTCACAAGTCGGGAATCGAATGGGTAGAAGAAGAAAATAGGAGAAGCGATCCGTGAGTTGGCTTTCCGTGAGTTCGATCGCAAGATTCTGGGCACGATAGGGTGGTGGAAGAGGTGGAAGAATACGCCGGATGTCGGAATGAAGCTGGGATCGCGTCTAAAAAATTTACGACACGCTTGAAAATCCGGCGAAGGCGAGATCGCGAAAGGTCAGAGGAGTCGTTGGATCAACTTGGACACCTTAACGACGGTTCGATTCGCTATTGATTCGCCCGGTAATCGTCTTCTCGTTTCGTTAGTTCACTGGTAGAACGTGGCGAATCTCAGAATCGACGAAGATTGCGTGACTGGTTGGAGAAGAAGAAATTTCTTGGGCCTTCTCCGTCCTCTGTGAACCGAAGAAGGTTGATCCGAAAAGTTGATTGCGACGGAATAAGAAAAATCTGGAACAATAGGTGCGCAAAGGTTAGAAGCTAAGGATAAGAACGGAACGTTCGGAGACATCCGTGAGCCAGCGTGATCGTCGGAATAACGCGATATCGAGGAAAATCCCGGAGCTGTTGGGGGATACGCGAAACGGTACTTCCCCTTCCTTTTATCTCGACACGGTAAATACGACTGACAGAAGAGCCTGTGAGAGTTGGGCCGTGGTCGTTGGGAAGATAAGCCAGCGGAAATCGTCGGGAAACCCTCGGGAGCAGTCTCTTGCACCGGCTGGAAGATCGAATGCTGGCTGTCCAATGTCGCGTTGTGTCGCGGCGATCGACAAGAGGATCCGGGACTCGCCGAGAATGCCAATCTCGTCGACGAGGCTACTGTGGAAAAGCAAGAGATGTAATCCCTTTAAAAGAGTCTCGAGGTGAGCCTCGACGTTGAGGACTTGGTGGAGAGGAAAAGTTGACAGGAGACGCAGTTGGCACGTGTCTCTTCTCGAGGCTTCTCCATTGTAACAAGGATCCTGCAGATACGGGAAGTCATTGTCTTCGTTGCCGAAATGATTCGTTAAACGAAAGATCGATCGAGTATGTTGGAAACGAAGCACGACCTGGGACTGTCTAGTCTGTTGTCAAATTTCTTTGCAAGATTCAATGATCATCGTTTCTACCTGACCTAGAAGTTTATTTTGCTAACGGTGAGTTCCAGTGGATCCTAGAGTTCTCGAATTTTCGTTGTCACGAAGAAACATGTACCTCGAAATATTCATCTGGCGAATTCCGGAAGAGCGAGTCGGTCGATGAAGGAAAGCGTATCACAAGAGTTAATCGCCTCTGCGGGATCGAATCGAAGCTGGAACGTCATATATCGCGGTGGAACAGCCTTGCGAGACAAAAGAAGTCGGATAACGAGTGAAACTGCTGGCTGCCTCCGAAGGAGAAAGGAGCGAAAAACAAACAGATAACGAAAAATTGTCTCGTTGGCAGCGGGAAAGAACAACGGGGACCGGATAAGAAAGTGTTCCGAAGAGAGCTTTGGAGACGGTTGCCGAGCAGAAGAAAAGTGTTGTCAGTTTCCGCTTAGAATCGAGACGTACGATCTCCGTGAATTATGGTCGTTCGCGATTGATCTGAATTACCATGAGAAACTATCTTCGGCGGAGACTAATCCTCTCGTTTTTCTGCCAATAGACCGCTGATTGCTTAGACCCGATCCAAATTGCGTGGAGAAGCCGCTCTAACTGCAGATCGATCATATCTCGTTTAAGGATTAAAGTGGTTAAGGAACTGGAATTTCGAAATCCATCATCGTTCACGGTTGGCCTAAGCTGTAGAAAGAGTGGAGCTTATTTTTGGATCAATTATTCTTTTCCGTTCTTGAGCGTTTTCAACGGAACACGAAGATCGCGAGTCTGATCTGAGAGCTTGCAGTTGGAGAGCGAGTTGGATTTGAAATTAATTATCCATTTCTCTGATTCCTCGTAGATTGTAATTGTATTCGTCTCGTAGAACATCGTACGAAGGCTTTAGAGGATGGTCCCCAGTGTTTGTCAGTGAGTTTGAATTTTGCAATCGAATCCAACGTCTACGATCATCGAATCTTCGTTTCCCTGCAATACACCCGCGAAGGATGGAAATACTCACGCCTGACAGTGCGCGAATTTCCAGTTTCACCGGTTTCATATTAATCCTATGAAGTTGTTCAAATTTCTAATACAGTTTTAATCTCAAGCCACCCCTTTAGCTGTTAAAAATCAAATCATCGAAGTGTACCGAAGACAAAATAGTATCCTTATAGCACGTTCTTCTTCCATGAATGAAGTGTCTTACGAAATTGTGGTTGAAAAGCAATACATCCCCTATTATGACCCTCAAATCGCAGTTAAACGTCAAATTATCAAGTACTCCGAAAAAAGTAAATCACCTAATGCATCGAGTATTTTATCAGGTGGTGTCCCAGACAAACTTACAAGTCGCTTCCTTGCCTCCTTGCATTGCTATTGGACAATACCAAACGTAATTCTAATAATCTCGCTATCGGAATAGTGTCTAAACACCGTAACCCAAGTGTTTCATTACGTACCCAAGAAAGGTTGCACCCCAAACGTCGTACAACCTTCCCAGAGTGTCTGTAACATCCAAATAGTGTCTAATCATCGCAACAAAATAGTGTCTCGAATGGTGATCAAGAAAGGTCTGTCTCGATCTTAGCCTTACGTCCGATCCCTTCCGTATCCCTCTAAATCGTCATCGAACGCGTTAAGACGTCATCGAAGTGTACGAAAGAATGTCTCCAATACCGAAATAGTGTCTAAACTTTAGAAATCACGTGCTTAATCGAGTCGTGGGCGAAAAAGAAAGGCCGCGAGTCGTGCAGTGATCGCAGAGCAGAGACGACCATGGACAAAAGGGAGCCTCCTCTGTCGTCTGTGGGTCAGGTGAACGGAAGTTCCAGATTGAAGAGAGCCTCGGGATGCTACACGCTGTTATGCTAGGTAGCGGTCCGGGTCGAGGGAGACACGAATGGTATCCGGGATTTTATCTGCAACGTCGACGACTTGGATGCAGGATGAACCGCGGGGAACAAGAGACCCTATTCAGGCAGAGCAGGCAGCTCACGAGGATCGTGCCGTCTCACGAAGATCTGGTGCTGAGCGTGCTTAAATCGCCGATCAGCCAGCACCAGCAACAGCAACGCCAGCAGTATCGTCCTACGCACCATTCTCACGAGCACCATGTTAACTGCCAAGGTCACCAGAATCATAAGAAGTGCATGCATTCAGGTATACTCGGAGTAACTGGCAAGCAGTCGTCTTGTATGGCGTGACGATAGGTGGATCTTGGGCTGCTCTGTGGGACCACGGGGTTAGAATCATAAGAAGTGCATGCATTCAGGTATACTCGGAGTAACTGGCAAGCAGTCGTCTTGTATAGGTGGCGTCTTGTATATTGACGATAGGTGGATCTTGGGCTGCTCTGTGGGACCACGGGGACGTAGGTTTTCGATGGTTCTTTTTAATTTTTATCGTCTTCTTCATTTTCTTATATTCATTTTATTTTTTCTTTTAATTAACGTGTTTATATAGTATCGTTTACTCGGAGTTATCTCTTGAATCATTCGAGGAACTTGGTGAAATATTTCCTCTAGTCTACAGCACTAACCTGTTGCGATAAATGTGAAATAATTTCGTTCTAAATTCAGCTTTAAATTTGGCTTAAAATATTCTGCGGATATTCGGAAAATTGTGTTGCATTTAGATAAATTGGATTGGACCGTGTATATTTAAATACTGCGAAATTCGGGTTTAGTTTTTCTAATTGTTCTAACACGTGACACGTGGTAGAACTTTTACCGCTATTAACGATATCGCTAGAGTAACTCACGTTCGAACAGTTGGAAAATAAAATCTCTCTGTCTCGTTAGTTTGAAGCAGGCAGCGTGGCACAATCAAACTTGTACACATGAATTCTGGCTAACTTTTCTCAAATAGAATACGTCAGCAGAGTTTGACCGACTTTGAGACCGTTCCCTATAGAAAACTTGCCCCAACTATTTTTCCCAAATATTCATTAGATACTACCTTTAATTTCACGCGCATGTCACAAAGGCTACCCACACAAGACACTTCGCCAAATTAGCAAACCTCTTAACTGTTACGTGCTTCGATGCTAGAAGGACAAGGTACACGTCACGAAGAACAAATGATTTGTCATTTAAAGTAGGTGAAGTTCCAACGCATTTTAAAATAATAATACTTGATTATTTAATAAATATATTCTTAATTCCAAATATCGTTTCGTTTACGAATCCATGGAATTTTCAATTTAGCGAATAAGATCTGTCGTTTTCAGATTTCAAAATTTGAATAAAATCGCAATAAGTAGAATTCATGTCCAGAAGTTTAAACAATAACATCTTGAAAATGAAACAGAGTGACATGCGGCGTTTACAACACAGTTATTAATGGATCTATAAGCAATAAAAATATCAATTTTCCCTGAAAAGTAACTAAAAATATCTGTGTTATTTCGTTATAATTTCTCTCAATTTCAATTTTATAACATAGTGTATTTACTCTGTTTTCATCGAGTATACTCGTCGTCGCATTCAAATGATGAAGTATAAAAAAAAGATGTGTAAATTTTCAAAATGAAGTGAAACACTCAATGGCCTAGGTAAACCAAAACGTGTCGGGTCTTCGTACTCGACGCAGGACCATTTATCAGCTGAAGACGAGTGTCATGATCCACCCTAGTTTTCCATCACGGATCTCGTCCTTTCTTATTGCAAATTATCCGTTTAACTTCTTCGTCCGCGATAACGATCGGAAAGCCTCTTTGCCTGTGGTCGCGGTTGAAAGAGGGTTCCATCGGACCGGGTCCACGAATCGACGAATTATTCGAATCGAAATATCAAAGTGTATGCACGTTTGAGAGTGTCCCATAAGCCGGTGCGATGGCTTTTAGGCGACTCCCGTTTCACAGCTCGCTGGAAACTAGGCAACGAGCCGGTGATTTCTAGCTCCTTGCCTCGTATTATACCGAGCAGCTCGGATAGGAAGTCGTGGAGAGTAATCTTCTTTTAAAAAGGAACTGATTTCGCGAACTCGCGATATGGGGCAACTTGCTTTGTTTTCGTTCAGACGAAACCCAAGATTTCGTTTGTTCTTTCGTTTCTGGGGTTTATTCGTATTCTTGTTTGCTTCCTCTTTATATATTTTTATTTTTTGCATCGAGGAACGAGGGCAATTTTGGTATATCTTTATCACCGGTCCGTTTCCTTTTTATTTCTTTATCTCTTTGGTTTAGTTTGAGGAAAATAAAAAGGAGAATTTTTCCATGTCTTTTTACAATCGTTCCTTGGAAATTATTTTTCTTTTTCTTTTTATAGGTATATATATGTAAACAATTTTTGGAGGTTTAAAAGAGATGAAATTTGGTGTATTCTTTCCAGATCGTTGATTGAAAATTATTTTGTTCCTTTTTCTTTCTGTATGTATTCAATTTTTGTTCCTCTATTTTGGTTCGGAACAGGAGAAGAATTTCTGCGAGAGATTTTATGTATATACATTTTTAAAAAATTATTTTCGGTTTAAAGGAGTGGAGATTTTGTGTCTTCTTTTTTAAATAGTTAGTTAGAGATTATTCAAGTAGTAAAGTGTTTTCCGGTTATGAGTGGTGCGATGGATACCGTGTTTTGGGTTTAATGTATTTTGTGATTAACATGGGTTTGGCATTAATGGAGAAGAAAGGTTATCAATCTGATTAAATGGGAACGATGCTTTCGTGGATTATAAAATCTTTAAATAAGTTGTATTATCGGGTAGGGCGGAATTTCGGAGCTAATTTATTCGACACAATGACAAAATTTTCCTCGCATTTAATTTTCAGGGAATGTATTTCAATCGTTCCCAAGCAACTTGACGGATTTCTCGCTTTTATTACTGTTTCCTATAGAGGAACTCAATTATGGTTCAGTTTCTCTGAACGAGATGAAATATTTTAAAGTATCGTGATTCACGTCGGTGTTATTATCTCTGAGAAGAAAAAAATAACTTAAATGGAGACCGAAAGAAGTTATTAACCCAGATTTGATTTTTCTGTTCATTTTTCTACCAACGTTGCCATTATCTTCCTAATTCTATCGTAAAATAAGACATTTAATTCGTAAAAGTGCAAATTGCAAATTTCACAAATTGAATTGTTTCCTATAGTATAATTGCAAAAGTTAGGAAACGGATAATAAACAATCATTTGAGAATTTTTATATATTCTTTATCCCCTGAAATAATTTTAATTTCAATGTACTTTAAAAGACGAAGAAGATTAAAAAATTGATAAACAATTACTATTTATATTTAACATTACAAAAATTTGTTTAAATATTCAAATTTATTTTCTTAACCAACCAACATTATCAAAATCAGGGAAACTTTCTCGCAATCCATTTTACTTGGAAGAATAACAGCAACAATGAATCAAAATGGCAATTTCACTTGCTCCACCCCTTATCCATTCAATCAGAAGTCATCCATTTTCGTCTGGCTGCGTCGCAGCTGACTATAATTTCCTAAATCTTTCACGATCAGCGAAAGATCCCGAGCAATTTCGGTCGCGAACAGGGGATAACGTATAAGCCACTCTCCTCGTGGCAGGAATATCCTATTCTTAGGTTGAAAATAAACAACAACAAGGGGATGTTCCCCTTGCTGGAGAAGCTGGAGGTCGCTTGTTCTCTCGATCGGTGAATGAAACACGGTTGATCCTCGATCCTCGACGCGCCGCGATTCGTCATGGGAGATCAGAGAGCTTTCGTCGGAACGCAGACACCCCTATTAATAGGGTGGCAAGGGAGTTATATTTATTTGCAATCGATAAGCTCATAGACGTCTTTTGTTGCCGCGCGATTGAACGATCTCTTTGCACGCTTCACGAAGTTCATCCACGTTCAAAGAGTTTTGCATATAGCTACTTACGTGACGCAGCGTGAAATTTTCCGCACCCCCTGCCGGGTGAACAGATTCTCTCTGCGTGACTTTGGAAGTTTATGAGAGGCCGTGGACGATTTTTGGTATATTCCAGAATATTCCAAATGATGGTATATTATAGCAGGTTGGTCGAAAAGATTTCGGTATTTTTAGTTTAAAATAGTAATCGGTCTTTTGAAACAAATTTATCTCTCTTTGAAATTAAAATAATTTTTTTGAAACAAAATTTTAAAAGTTTCATGAATTTTCGTTGTTATATTCATACATACGAGTTATTGTAGTTAATTTAATTAAGGCGCTGTTTTGTGCTGGAAAAGAAGAGAATATTAACTGTAAAAATTCGACATTTTGCTAATGTTTAAAATGGAATAAAATACTGGTGAATATTGGAAACCGTTCGTATTTCAACTTTTTAATTAAGACGGTGGTAGATGTACAACTGTAATAGACAGGAGGGGTGGTTTATGATGAGATGGACATAGGAGATGATTGCAAAGATGAAGAGATAGAAGGGTTGTTATTCAGATTTATTTCGAATTTACTTGGAATTTTAGAATTACATATATCAATTTAAATATGATATTGAATAGTGTAGGAATAATGTGATATTACTTTCCCCATGTCTAAATCACGAGTTATTTAATATTTTATCGCATTTAGGAAATGTATTGCAGAAAAGCTGGGCAGGAAAACGGAATAAAAAATTAGGTTGATTATAAAGTGTTGAGATAATAATTCATTACCGGTACTCGTTTCTTGTACTTCGAAATTAGCATTAATCAAGGATGAATATACAGTTTGAATATTCGAATACCCAATTTTCCGTTAATTATGAATTCTATTTGCCTTTTAAAATATGTTCTAAAAGATTCAGGTATAAACTTGCAGAATAATACAGACACGAATTAGGAATTTCCTTAAAATGGAAACATTTTATAATTGCAAATCGGTTGTCCGAGGTTCTACGAAACAATACCTAATACCTAGATATTAATTTCTCGTATCCCAATTTTACATCCCTACATTAACCCTCCGCACTCGACGATTTTTTGGTTAGAGAAGAGTGGAAAATCAAAGATTCTCTGCTAAAAAACTGACGATACTTTTTTGAGCAATAAATAAAGAATTATATAGTAATAGAATTGTAGAATTATTTGATTTCGATACCTCGCACACTGTTACATTACGTTAAATTTGATATATTAATTAATATCGATCTTCCAAATTTTATGAAATGGTGACTGAAGCTCACCTCTCGAGTGCAAAGGGTTAATACCATTTTATAATTGCAAATCATGGTTGCAAAGTCTCCCGATACGATCTATCCACCAGAAAAATTTATTTCATCTACGCACACCAGTTTTATATTCCTGTAACTGTATTTCACCTTTCTAAATCGCTGTACCGAAGTTTCATAATTAGTCTAGCCAGAAGAGACGTTCTAAACACCCCTTACCATAACACACAGAGTAGAATGGAAAGTAAGTTTCGGTCTTTATTAAAGTTAGATAATCACGATGGTAATACAGTCTAATTAAACCTGACGAAAATTCGCCTCTGTAGAGTACAATTACACCCAGTTGCTAGTTTTCGCGAGGACTCCAGCAATCCTTCCCACTTCTCTCGCTCTAAGGACGTCGGACGTTCCACCTGTACGAGGAACTTGCCAGCAGCTGATGCTGGGAACTTGAATTATTCGTATTCACCGTTTCTCCCAGCGTTGGGTTAACGCATTCTTAACAAGACTTCCGCCTGCGAACAAGTTTCCGCACAGGCAGAACGTTCGGTTGAGAGACCATGGAATTCATTGTCTGGGAATGGAATAAAATGGTATCGTTCCACTGACGGGAAGGATTTACAGAGGGACCGGGATAATTCTCAATCTCTTTCAATTAGAACCAGAAAATGGTAGATTGATGTAGATCTCTTCGCTTTAGACCTCGAAGTTTCGTATTTTAATTGAATTTATTATTATTTTACGGCGAAGAGCGAATTGGAGGAGGAAGGAGGAAAATGATACTGTAAATGTGGAATTTTTAATATTCATTTTATTGTTTTTAGTCGATAAATTGGTATTCTTATGGGTAATTTCCTGAGACTACTTTGTTTCGATTAGCTCATGATCACTTGGTTTAGCGATTTCTCGAATTTTTAATATTCAATTTATTTCTTTCACCAACAATTTCGTATTTTTGTGGTTCATAATCTCACACTTGTTTGTATTTATTCGTGTATATGTAACGATTTTATTAAAATAACCATCATCTGGTTTGGGGTTAACAGCAACTTTAGAATTGAACGAATAACCTGCTGTATACATAAAATTCTTCTTTTCAAAATCAGACCTTCAACGAAATAAAAATACTCTATCCGATATTAATCCGAACTTGACAAACAGGTAGTGCCACCATCCAAATTACAGTGCTAACGATGTAACGCGTACAGGTCTAAATAAAAGCGATCTATGCTGTTAGAAAACACCCCCGAGCGAAATATCGGGGATAAATAGGGCTGAAACAAGAAATTTGGGTTAACATCGAAGCTCGAGGGTATAAGCGCGGGAAGAACATCGAACGACTCCCTTTCTTATCATTCTCCTTTCTCACCCTTCTTTTCCCATCCCTTGCCTTCAAAGCCAGCAGATCGGTTTCGTTCGAGGCAGAGTGCTTCCCGATGAATATCTCGCGGCCCGCTATAGCCGTTCGAACTTCCGATTCTTCGTTCGTCAATGTCCCGGGGAAATTGCATGTAATCGTTAGAATTTATCTGTACCGCCTATACGGGGCCTGCTCCAAGAAGAGAGGAAGCGATGAGCGTGCAGATAATTCGAAGCAATTTATCGGCTTAGCGTGTGCCTGGGTGTATCTAGCGTATCTAGCGTCCATGTTCGCGCATTTTTATTTCCATCTATGCACCCTCTTGTTCTTCACTTTCTTGTCCAACAGTGAATCGAAGACTCGATCTCGGTTCCCAAGAAAAGAGCGAAATGGAATAAAGAGAGTCAAAGTTGGCTGGTCTTTAAGTTACGAGACACGTCTGGGGAATTATTAACCGTTAAAAGAAAGAGAGCAGAAGTTGGTTTTCATTGGCTGGTGTGCATAGTCGCTCCGCTTTGGCAGGTATCGCGGAATAAGGAAAATGGAAATGGGGGTAGAGGTCTGGGTAGTTGCAGTATTGTGTCTCAAAGTAGGTGACCTGGTGTAATTATACTTGCAAAAGGTATGGAAGAAACCATTTGCTAAATTTTTTCTGTTTTTTATTTTCTGAGATGCTTGCAATTAAATTCATTCCTCGAAGGTGGAGATTATGTACCTTTGTCACATCAGTTTGGCTTTCAAAATGGTTCAAAATCCGAAAAAATTGGTTGCTATTTAGGGAATATACAGAGCTTTATTTGATCTTAATTAGTGCTGGAAATCTATACTACGAAAATACTAATTAGGAATCATGTGACGTTTCTGAATTAAAATTACAAATTTTTAAGTTATTGTTTATTCATGTATGAGATATAATCTCTTCATCTTAATTTTAATTTCAATACTATCTCAGAAAATGAAGAATATATAAAAATTCGCAAGGGATTATCTTCTGTCCTAACCTTCGTCAGTAAGGATACTTCTTCGTAGTTGCATTTTTAATATTATGTTAAATTGAATAATTTATAATTGAATAAATTTATATAACAGAGCCAGTCTCTCGAACCTCTTCGTGTCAGTCTTCCAAACTTTCAGAAATCTCGCAGTCTTTGAGATCTTTTGGTTCTCTTGCATCCCTGATATCCTTAATGGATGAAGATAAATGAGGCCTAGGCTTAATTTGCATCAAGTGTCACGAATTAATAACTTCCTGTGTTATCTCTAATCACTCAAAATTATGTGCTACAAGATTAATAAGTTGGATATTTTCTATATCATATCTGACGAGTTCACGAGGATAGATATGGTGCGTGATCAGAGTTACTTTATCGTGTATCGAATTATGTATAATTATTTATAATTATCATTTATAAAATTGAAAAGGAAAATTGTAAATAGAGATATCATTCGTTTTTCATTTATTATTAATTTCAGTCATTTAGTATTATTCGAAAGAAGGTATGGAAAATTGTATCTCGAATATCGTTGAGGCCTGTCAAGATTGATAGGATTGCTCGAGGATTTGTACCCTTCTCGCTGTCGTGATTAGGAAGGTGGATGTGACCTTTGCGCCTGGGTCCCAGGCGGTTTTTGTCTTGTAGCGATTGGGTGTAATGTTGGGTAGCAAAGAGGGAAAGACGGAAAGGTTTTCCCCCATCCTTTCTGGATCTGGTACAATTTTGCTCGTTAGAGGGGTTGATTTAATGCGCCCTGTTTTATATATGGCGATATTTTGATGCTGGGGTCGCCTCTCCAAGGAATTTGTTGTTACCTGAGAATTTGCAAAGGTGATTTAATATTTTCGTATTTGATACAGCGAATATTCAAATTTTCTGCAATTAATCAAATTATTTCATTTTCAAAATAATTTCTCGAAATTAGGGAAAGTACCAATATCGTATTTTCAATATAGAATCACATTGTTCTAATTGTTTGAATATATAAAATAAAGTATATTGTCGTACCAATGTATCCTAAATTAATTACTGATTATAGGAAGTTAGTGGGATCTATTTATTTATTTTCTCACTCCTTCGTTTTAAGAAATTTAGAAATTTATTCTTTTCTCCTGAATTCTGTTACGATCATAGTATTTACTGAAATTGTAGCAATCGAAATTGCAAGTATATAGTTTCTATTTCATACATGTAGGGATATACTTTGATTAGCGAATATAAGGAATAAAGGATGTTTAATAGCAATATGTTTTTATTACGAGCTAAAGAGACTTAGCAGTAAAGTACAAACTAAAAGATTAGACTAATAACTGAACTATGATCACGCAATTCACTCACACATCGACTCTTCTTCAAACTTTGTAGAGGACTCGACTCTAACCGACTGTCAACGACTCCCAACGACAGGATTGTCTTTCAAACCTGATAGAGACCTCTCCGAGGACAGCCCTCTTGCACCCTGATTTAAACCTTGCACTTTATCTTCTTCCATATTCATGCTTTCTTTCTCAATCACGCATTTCTCATAGTCTCGCTCTCGGTGGGTCACGTACCCTAAACACTCCCGTTTCTTTTTTAAATAGAACAATAACAATCACGTACTGTAGAAATATCGTTTGCAGTAGAGTAATGTTTTTTACCCACTTATTACGCAGAATATATTCTGTAATAATGATTAAATCGTAAATCGACTTAACGAAGTTACGATGTAAGCTAGTGAGCTAAAACTCCGACTGTCAGATAGAATGTTTGAAGGTACACATAGGAATTTAATGAGACAAGGAACCTTCGTTCTCAGTTGCCAAGCGAGCTACTCGGACTTGGCGAAATTTCGAGTTTGAAATAGGAAGTGCGAGTACGAGTGATAAATAATGATAATGGTAACTCTGATAATAGTTGCTAACAGGAAGTTTTGAAGTGTCGAACACTATATCGATTTATGGTTAATAAGTAGTTAATCATTCATCGGCTGTACTTACTCTTGAACCCATGTAGAATATGTTATAGTGCAACATTAATTAGCGAAAACACGAGTCTCGTATCTATGGGCAGACATATTCTATATTCTTCGTCTTCTAAAAATAGAATCAATTTTTTTCTTTTTAATTAGTATTTGATAAAGAATTATTTGCATCCAAAAAGTAGAATATTGGGATAATATAATATTAATTTTTGGTACCCCTTTCTTTTATATAAGTTGTAGAAGAATGTTTGTATCCCTTTTTCTACATTTTTCTAATCCGTAAAATTTCTCTCTCTCTCTCTCTCTCTCTCTCTCTCTCTCTCTCTCTCTCTTTCTATCTCTCTCAGTTAGTATTCTATTAAAAATCATTCGAATCTTAAAAGAAATAATATTCAAATAATATAACATTCATTTTTGCTAATAAAAAAAATTATTATTACTCTTATTTAGGTCGAGTATTAGAGCCATATAATTAATAAATATGTTTAAATTCGAGATGTTGATTCGTAAATTAAAAAAATATAGAGGAAAATGTGCACCTTGGCTATTTCGAAATTAGGGCTCTTTTGGTACGAGCGTGTGTAGTGACCATCGACCTTTTATATAGCAAAGGACCTTCTAGATTTTTCCAGTCAATTTTAATCAAAGCTATTTTAGTCAAAGAAGATCTCAAAAAATATCGGAAATTCAATATCATGGACGTTTTTCGTGCAACCTTAGTTATTATTTTACAAGGGGATAAAGTTAATAGAGCATCCACGTGTTACTGACGTACCTGTAAAAAGAGGCTAGCTCCAGTAACTGAAAGGCTTGTGCTTTTATCTTTTTTCAAATAGACGGGTCTTTTGGCACCTGGGTGAACAAATCTTCCTTTTATATACTACTCAAAACCTCGCGTTACTGCGCTCGTTCAACGTCGAGTCATTTCGATTCTTCAGACGCGTTGCACAATTGCAATATTTTTTTTCCCTCGCTTCTTTCCATTTTTCCTATTTTTCGATTATTTTCCATTACCTTATCTCTCGCTTCCGATAGTAATTCATTTTGTCCAAGTTGGTGCGAGGTAATCTTCCTTTGGTTCGTAAAACCGCTCGTTGTTGAAACTATTCGTGTGCAGAGGACGAAAGCTGAACTTCGGGAACGAGTCTGGAAATTGAAATTTAATAAGAGCAAGGTGTCGCGACATACTGGAGGAACGTTTGATGTTTCTTTCACTTCCTTCGATTCGAGCTTCTGCGATTATTTTCTGGCTTGCAGAGACGTTCGTTCGTACACCTTCGACCGATCGAATAGACTTCGTTATAATTGACTTATCCGATCCTTCGTATTTATAAATCCAGCATTTGCAAGTTTGAAAATTAACAGTAGAACTACCAAGGGTGTCGAAATGGCTCGATTCTTTATTTTTGAAATTATTGGCAATATGTAGGAGCATAATTATACGAGTACAATTATTTATACTTATTTATTTCCATTATATTACTTTAATTAATATCGTTTATGTACACCGTATTTACGTACACATTACGTGTCGATAGTTCCAGTATTAAAGGGATTACGGTAGAATCTCCATTACACGAATAACATAAATTGTGTACTTAAAAAAATGGTAATTAGATACAAACTGTTGGCATGAGAAAATGTTCGTATCATTCTGAATCATTATAAGTAATTTCATCATCGATATTGTAATCGAAGATACTATATTCTGTTCATAAAATATTATGTAATATTCACATAACGAAAGTTCTACTGTAATAATTATTTTAATTACACGATTATCTCTGATGAGAATTATCAGATCCAAAAAAATACACGTTATTGGTCTTTCTATTGTAGAGAAGGTATCTAATTATAATCTCTTTTAATGAATTCGTAAAACCAATGGCAGCATATTTTTAACGAGAAAGTTGGCATTCATTTCCGATTCGAAATTAGAACAAAGTTCAGTTTTCCAAGTCCGAACGCGTCCGAAAGAAAATATGTATAGGTAATTAGACAGGTGAAATTTGATCGGTTTTATCATTTATTGCGTAGCAGAACGCTCGAAAAGCACGACAATTTCGATAATTGAACACTGATTAATTCCGTTTAAAGTAGAATTCACGGTAGTATCTAGGATCTTCACTGCAGCATAAATTATCAGGTCATCTCGTTAGTGGTATCGTTTTTACCCATCCCGATGGAGATGAAACACGGTTTCAGAGAACACCCTTCGAAATATTCATGATCAGCTGTTGCTAATGCTTTTAGGCCAGGGAAAATAACGCCCTCACTATAATTATCCGATATCTCATCGAAACCTGTATTAAATATAGATAACGTTATTTATTAATTTCCCCTTAAAAATATTCATTTCAATCTTCGTTGATTACTTTTTTATTGGGATAATTATTTCTTCGTTAAAATTACCGCATGTGATATTAAATAGATTAAATTATTAATATTCGTATTTAGCAATTTTATTTTTAATAGTGCTCACTCGGTATTCTAATTTTTTATTATGGAAATTTAGAAAAAAAATTGTAAATAGAATATTACAATTTTCATCGGAAAATAAGTTGGATAGTGTCAAAATCTCGTCGCAGAATTTCCCGTATTCTAACATTTCTAGTAACTTTCTTGCCAGAATCACTATACACTGTAGGATAGAAAACGATACTCCATACCTCGTGGCATTTTATGGAAATAATATTCTGTCAATAATATTCTTCTTTGGTATTTATGTCACGATTATTGAACTTCGATAATATAACAAAGGTAATAAGGAACGAATTCTAGTAATTTTCAGTAACTCGTTTGGCACAGAATAATTGACATTAATTTTAACGAATACCAACCACTTTATCAGTCCTTCCTGAAACTTAACAAAAAAATCTTTAATTTCACTTCGCCACCTCTGCACGCAACAATTTCGTTGCGAAACTTCGTGCCTTCCAATATTCCCTCACCTGTCTCCCACGATAGACATTGTATCTAAAATACACCCGTTAGAAGTGATTCCCTCCCTAAAATTGCTCTATATGGTAAAATTCTGCAGAATATACTACGTGAATATTGCAAAATTCGTTGTAATAATATTTTATTAATATCCATAAATAGACAAAATTTATGTAGCAATTGTAAGTATCCCCTACATTTATTTATTTTAACAAGTTTACAATTTTAATAAGTTAGGATATTAGTCCTTTATCATAAAACTTTCATAGAAAAATTTTAATCTCCTTACAGACAAAGTTTTAGGTAAATTGCTTGCAACCTTTCGCCATAAATCTTATTGTTAGGCATGAGAGACCTCTTATTTCGCTGTTATTTCCATAATTTTTTCATGAAACAAACCTTGATCAACATTTTTGGCTACCCAAAGTTCATTTCATCCCTTCCATCTTTTTCGAATAACTCTTTTATGGAACGAATTACCATAGAAACGTTTGGCCGCTACCAATTGATTTCAACCCCCTGTTACTATATCAAACCTAAACAAAAAAATTTATATCATTCCCAAATGTTCCCTCGAGCAAAATTAATTCCAATTCTTTCCCATCGAGAACAAACAAATTGGAATACACAAATATCCGGAATCTTCTATCCATCATTTTTTCAGAACCTTCGATGCTCCTGTTTCAACCCTTCATAAACTGGAACACAAACAAGCCTCTTCGATTTCGCTTCCATAATATGTTTGCACGAAACAAGCTATCGGTAGAATTTTGGATCACCGATAAAATTACGTAGCAAAATTTCGCATCTTCCAATATTCACTAGTCTGATCTTCGATGACAGAAAAGCGGTCGGCTGAAGAGGCCGGCCGATACACAGCGATATGTCGAGCAATCTCGTTACTTCAATTGATGCTCAGAAATATAGCCGTCGCGTACGTGGTCGATAATCGAATCTCTCTGCACGTTTTCGTTGTGCTGGTTATACCCACGTTCAAGTAGAAAAACCTTGCTCGACCATGACGCTCTGGGAAATCATGTGAAAAATTTCGCGTCGTGAACCATCATCGTGATATTTATAGGAAATCCGTTGTAATTATTTATCAAAAATTTATGATGATTTTAATTTTGCATAGGAAATTTATCGCGATTATTCGTAGGGAATTTGTCATGGCTATTTACGGAAAATTTATTGTTGCTATTTATGACAAATTTATCGCGGTTGTTTATAAGAAATTTGTTATGACTATTTATGGAAAATTTATTGTCGCTATTTATGACATATTTATCGCGGTTATTTATAGGAAATTTGTCGTGATTTTTCATAGGAAATTTGTCACGACTGTTTATAGAAAATTTATTGTCGCTGTTTACGAAAAATTTATCGGAATTATTTATCAAAAATTTGTAGTGGTTATTTAGAGGAAATTTATCGTTGTGACGAATGAAAAAAAGAAGAAGAAAAAATAAAGTAGGGAGAGACAGATATTACAGGATCAGATATTACAGCTGCGCGCTAGTTGGAATTGCAAATGCCCCACGGCTTTCGTAGGATCAAATATTTGAATAATTTCTCCTCGTCGGGCGATTTATCTATTTATCAGTGGAATGGGTGCTGGATAGATTCCTCGTCTAATTTCCTTGCTTCGTTAATCCTACGGCCAGCACGTTCCATCGCAGGAATTTTCGTGGCGATTTTTGGCGCAATTAGGAATATACTTCTGACAAAATGGAGAATTCATGAAGTCTCGGAATATGAGGGAAGTCTCTGAAAATATCTCGTACGTGGTTCTATATTCAACTTAATTAATAACTTAATATTCAACTTAAAATAACTTAATATTCAACATAATTTCTGGAAGTTTCCATTTCCTGTTGCTGGTACATGTAGCGATAAACGCATTTATTATGTAACTTTGCGGGTAGTTGTTGCCAGACTCCTTTAATCTTCGACTGGACGAAGGATCCATTTCCTATTATAGAAATTTAGGTTAGAGGAATTTTAATTGACTCAGGATATTAAATTTTCTCACTTATAATCATTTGAAAAAGTAATTTAATTGATGAAAAATTGGGATGTAATTTTTTGGGTAACGCATGAAAGTATAAATTGTATTGAATATTCAGTTAAATTTCTATGTAGACACATTTATGGATTCATAAATAAAATATAGCTGTATAATTCAAAATGATGATGAAAATGCAAAATAGTTTATCAGTATAGATAATTATCAATAATAGATAAAGTGCGAATTATAAAATATATCGTGTTCAATATTAATTTGTATTTTCGTGTCGATTTTCGGTAAAAAAGGTGGATGATCGTTCTTGCTCGAGACTTTTACACGCCACTGTATTATATTCATAGCCGTCGTGTTCCCATTTATTCTTAGAGTCTCTACTTTCTACACGTCACAGTCGTACTTCATTCGAAAAGTCTCTTACTTCCACAGTATTGCAGCGAATAGCACGTTTCGTACTTTGCTTGTCAATCAAAACGATCTAGAACGAAAGTTTCTCTGCAGAGGAAGAAAGGCGGATATTATCAAAATTTCTATCGATATTTTTGTCATTCGAAATAGTCAAGGATTCACGATTAAATTATTTTCGACATTTGGGATATACTCGTTACAAATTGCAGCTGAATTAATTATAAAATGCATCGAATTACATTCATTGGAAAGTTCCATGCAATTTAATATTATTTATCACGGATGATTTTAATTATTTATTGATTTCAATACAACGTAAAATGGGTTAAAATTTTTTATGTTATATTATTTAAATTCATTTTCAATTGTATTGTATCATTGTATTTACACGAATATCTAATGGTCTTGCGAACCATTTTCAGTGGTTTATTCGGACTATCTGCATCGCATTGACTTGTGCATATGATTTGATTATAGTCGACTCGATTAATCGGATAATTGGTTCATTATCAAAATTCGTTTCTTGTTTGTAGAATATTCATAATTGGGGCTATAAATGCAGCCTAGATATCGAATATTAGTTATTATTTGCTTGCTTATTTCCTTACACCTCTTCTATATTAATTAAAAATTTTCGAATAATTCTAAAAAAATTATATTTAATCCTAATAATTCCTAATCTAAGGAAATCAAACTCAAACAAATTATAGGATGACATTTTCACGAATTTTCAGTTCACAAAATTATCGTTTCATTGTAACTTATTGTCTCTAGAACTTACCTATCTTTTTTTCTAATTAAGAAATTGCAAAGTTACTTCATTTACAGATATCGAATTAAAATGGCAAAAATAACGATTGAGAGGATTTCTATTTAAAATTGTAGTTTTCAAAACATTCGTATAGGTCAGTTCTCACTTTAAACGTTACCTTTCCAATTGGAAATACCCGGAGACAACATAAAGTGCACAGACACAGAACATTTGTCGACAAGACGAGCCGTAGACGGAAATACGTTTACCCGAATGTGAAACAGCATTTTATTTCCGTCTTACAGTAAAAGCCGGTCTCGTCCGTTTTACGAACTGCATACATTCGATAAAGATCTGTACTCGTTAAAAAATAGAAGTTAAAACGATGTAGAATAGTACATGAAAGAGGCTATATATATTATTGCTTCGTAAAGTGTTAGTTTTCTATCAGATAGCGATGTTGTCGATACCGCGTTAACGCATAATTTATTCTAATGGAAAGTAGCTTTGTTTCTAATTCTAGGCATTGCAAGTCCTTTTTATTACGGAATGCAGCAATATCGAAGAAGTAGAAATGCAGAAAATAACGGAATAGTTGGAAATTTTATAGCTTTCTGCAATAGGAAATGGTCGTTAAGGGCAATGTTGCGTGATGAAAAAATATTTTCTCGAAGGCTATGAAAATCTTTTTTTAAATACAATCACCTCACTTCACTTTATGTTCCTCTAGATAATTGATATATCCCGGGAGGGTACGTTATATCGATCGTTTCAAAGAATAGCACTTGGAAAAATAAGCATTCATGCTTTTTAACGTCAAATTGGCAAATGGAATATTTTCCGCAAATATTGAGTTCGTGGAGGTATATTTCTTTCGAATTCTTTGTGCGACCAAAAATTAATATTCATATCTTATTATCACGAATTTATCTCCATAATATTTACTGTTGTATTAAATTTCTAAATTATCGGAATTTCTTAAGAAATTCTACTGATATTAAATAAAAACAAATGTAGGAAAATTACTCCCTTTAAAAGAATATTATCTTCGTAAATCGTACAATTTTTTTCGAATTAAATTATAGCAAACTTACTCTTCAAATCTATTCAAATAACACTAAATTTTCTTTATCTGTACGGCTTCTACTTCTGCTCCTTTTCATTCTCGACTCATTCCAGACACACTAACTCATAATTCATTAACATCCCCAAGTAGAAAGCATTCGATCAAAGTCCTGAAGACAAATCATAGCTAAATCCTGATCCAGAGCTGACCAAAATACATATTTCGATCGTATTGAAAGCTAAAATCTCGTGCATCTTGAAGCATCCATTTGTGTCGATCGATAAACCCAAAATCCCCAAGCTCGTTTACCCAGAAATTCGCTGTTCCTCCGTGTCAAAAAATTCAGACCGCATAAGCCGCATCGAACTGCCAATATGGCTGGATGGACGAACCAAATCGTCGTCGATGAAGCGTCACTTCTGTGACATATATCGTGTGAAACGACTGAACACGTCATTTGTAATTCGTTCAAAAGTTTTTCTTTTTTTTTTGTTTTCGCTGTTTCATTAGCGGTCGCTTAGTTGATTTGATAATTCGGTTCTAAATAGCGTGGGATGAACGGTGTTAAACACGCGACGGGGGATGATCGAGGATCGAGAATCGGGACGTGATTGTAGCTGTTGGAGGATCTCGAGTTTCGAATCGTTGTTCGATGTTCCGTAAGACCGGCTGACAGTTTCCCTGATAGCCAATTAGGACGAACGAGTGGTCGACGGTTGGGTAGTAAGTGAGCTGTGAAAACGGCCTAAAAATCGAATATGAAACTGATCCGCATGATTTCCTATGATGGAAATTATTTGTGGAATCTGGATGTGATAGGCTATATAGTGTGTTTATCTGTCAGTTCTCTTATTTTCTTTTTTGAGCTTGACAAATATAGTTTGGAAAATCTGAAAGGGTCTTCGTAGTATTAATAAATATAACAATTATTAAATGACTCGAATTCTAAAAATTTTTATTATCAGGATATAATATTACTATTTTTCTTCTTGAATTTAATTTTTCATATTTTTAATTTCTTTTTAATAAATAAAAATGTGATGCAATAATAGGGTGTTAAGTATTTAAGACTTTTATTATTTTCAATGTTTCTGAGCTTCCTTTACTTGTACGTAATAATATATAAAATAACGTTGCTTAGTAATAAATTCTGAATGTAGAGACAGAATAGTTAAATAGAAGAGATAAAGACAAGTAAATAGATAAATCAGATAGACTTTTGGTGAATATATATTATACATGTGAATTTAATTAATTAAATCTGTTCTTTATTATATTGAAATATAAAATCAAATTATATATGCCATTATACAACTGAAAATGTCCCTGGAAATGAGCAGCCGATGATCAACCTCATTCGTATTTACCGCCTTGAGCACTGAGCGCTAAGCTGAGTCTGCAATTGACGAACGAGCGCGAACGAAAATTCACGAACAAAGGCGAACGGCATGGCGAGCGTTGAGTGCGATCTGTTGTTCGTTAGTGTAGTAATCTTCACGATACAAAGAGTCTCATAATCGGTTCAGTTTCGAAATTTACACGTGGAGTGTGTGAACGGACGAGTTAATGGAAATGTAAGAATATAAGGGCCAAAAACGTTCAGGAAGATTGCGTATGTATGTAACCTATACTTTAACTTTAATTCAATCTTTATCGAAAAAAGTGGAATGTTTACATGCGACTATCGCTATCACTGCAGTAATCGGTATTATTATTCGACAATATAACGTTTCACGATGTCGTGAAGGTTATTAAACGCATATTTTATACATTTATCAAATCGTGTATTAATTCAAACGCGCTTGCGAGGGTTAAACGTGAAGTATCATACGATGCGCAGAACGTGCGTAAAATGCATTCTGCGCATCGTGAACGTCACGTGTAACGTTCGCTGCCACGCATGCATACCGTGATATAACGAGCGATAGCATCGGTATATTAAAGACAAATACTTATTCGTATTCGTATTTATTACAGACAAAATAGTTACATATTCGGTTTCTGCACTCCTCAGTGTAACCTAAGCCTGCATTTAAAGTACGGTCGCGAGTGAATGTGACAAAATATAAACGAGGGACGATGAAATGCGTGCGTAGCAGCAGGAAAGACACAATATACTCCATGGTTGAGGTTATACGGAAAAAGGTGAGTGACGTACACATTGAAAACTGAATTCTTTCGACGTTGCTATGTAACAACGATAATTAAGCGAGTATCTGTTTTGATGTGCCGGCGAAGGACAGATTGAAAGCCGATGCCCGTTCATGCGTGCAATACCGTGCACGTTTAGTCGTGTCCAGTCTTGTCCATTCGTATTCGTTCGTGTTCGTTCGTGCTCGTTCGTCAAGTGTAGACGGAGTTTAAGACGTCTTAAAATCGACGATGCAAGCGACACTTGGGAAGAAGCGGCGTGTACCGAATTCAGCACAAGCTGGCAATATCCTGGAAATATTTAGGTGAGACCAACGAGAGTCTTCCACGAAGCAAGGACCAATGCTCTAGGCTCACGGAAAAGCGGTCGAACGCCGCGGCCGCGTATGCTGCCCTGCAGGCCAGCGAGGACGAGCTCATTGCCGAGCACTGCCTCGAGTCGGAAGATGCGGCCTTAAACACGCCGGGTAGCGAAACCGAGGATACGGAAGATAATGGCGCGCAGATGGAGGAGGCTACCTCCTCCCCTAACCGCCGTTTCACCTTCCTCAGACGTTTCCGATCGCCGAGATTCGGCGAGGCACACCATAAGAGGGTACCTACGCCGATGAAGAGAAAATATCGGCGGAAGAAGAGCAAGGACGATATCATCGACAATGATATGAACGCCGCGGAGGTCGAGCCGTCTAGTCTGAATCAAGTCGACGTGCCCGACCCTTATTATCCGATCTATCTGCCAATCGATCAGGCCTTCAAGGCCAAGTACGTGTTCCATCACAAGAAGGGCAAGACGTTTCAGGAGAGGCTGTACGTGTTCCTGGAACATCCCGGTGGATGGATCTGCTTCATCTATCATTTCACTGTGTGAGTACATTTGTTGGAGTTTTTACTAGGGGGTGTTGGGTTTCCTGATATTGCGCAAGGTTAGGTACTTGCCAGCGATTCCCGCGAGCGTATACAAAGCATTGTATAATAGGGTTATGTATTATATTATTATTGCGGGTTAGTGTTAAATGAAACGTACAGCCGGGTCGTTATTAGTTTTCTTTTAGAATATAACGATAGAGTAAGCTTGAAGCAATATTATATGCTATAGTTATTTTATGTTTATTTCATATAATACTTTATGTGCTTAAAAAATGGCAAACGTAATAATACTTCAACTTATATAGCTTTTATATACACTATGTATAGCTGTTGCTTTTCGCCATTCATTTATTCAGGAGTGACTAAAACCCATAGGTGTTAGGATGAACATTTGAGAGTCAAGAAAGAAATATCTCCTCCAATTTAAGTATCTAATAATCATTTAGTAATGTTTAATTTAATAAATTTTTTATTTATTCGAATATTCTCTAAAATTATCACGGGATGCTTCACACGATTTCTCTACGCTTACCGACGTATATAACCGATACGATTTCTCTACGCGGATATAACTGTACCGATATATTCTGATACATATATGTACACGTATCTCATTGGGACCGTTGTTATTTCGTCCGGATTAATATTCAAAACTGACATTTCGCCCGATGCACCATACGTAAAATTGATTCACTCTGTGCTAATGTAAGGATCAACGTTAGAGAGGAGACGTCTCTTCCTCTGTATACTGTAACTCTCGAGGAATTAGTGACGTATCGACAGGTTCGTTACTCTGGATGTCCAGCGTCGAGCTTTCCGTTCACGTCGTGTCGATCATCGATGATCGGCATTGTTTATTTCCTTGGCTATGTTTTCTTCCTCTAACGATGTTACCTTTTTTTGTAGACCTTCCAGCGAAAGAGCAAGAAAAGAACATTTTTAAACATTGATTCGAACGAGAATTTTTGGAGCTTGCTTTGTGGATGGAAGTAAGGAAATATTGCGGAAATGGATTTGCATGTAGAAGAATCCCTACGGATACTCAAAATATAAAGGAAATAACTTGGACATGCTGTTAGTATAGCGCAAGACGAATCGAACAGAGCGTGTATTTGACTTGGATGTCCAAGTTCCAATAACAGTTTGCTCTTCTACAAATTCAAACTTTTGGATTCTGTTCATATTGGAATCTATATTGGAATCTTCGTATATTTTGATTAGGAATTGTATAATTTTCTATCAGAGGTAATACAGTTCATTGGAGGGTTCGTTGCGTCCAAGGGTAGTTTCTTATCTATCATGAATGATTAATAGAGTAATAAAACTCTCAGGATATTATTAATAATATGATGTATAAAAGACACGTTGTAATCCAATATGACATCGTTCCATCGATTTGTGCTGGTATAAAAATAACGTTGCTTGTAAAGTAAATTTTCTTATACGAAGTTCATTATAGTCGAGTCATGTGATAGAAACAAGTCCTGTTGCTTACGTATGTAGTTCGAAGTAGAAGTACTATAGTAGAAAATAGAACAATATTCCAAGTTTTAGTTTCCTATACCTTAGTCTTTTTCCTTTATTACTTCACAATGTCAAATGTCATTAATAGTTCACCTAGGTGTAACGTTAGGTTAGTTTCTAAAGTGTTAGTATATAATATTCGCGATATAAGTATTTAATAAAATACTATTAATTTCTTCTATATTAATTTCATAATTGATTTCACTGCAATAAATACATACACGTATTTATAAATTAAACACGTTATTATCCAATTTCTACATTTCGTATTTCGGTATAACTTTCTTATAAACCATGCAGAAGTATCGTAAAATGATAAAAGAATTTAATATATCATTGATTTTGTTTAATCAATATTTAAATGTCGAGTCACATAGGAACGATATGGATATATGTCTCTATCACTAGTCACTAGTACATTTCAATCAATAGCCTCATTCATCTTTTTTCAAGAACCGTTCCCCACACCCTGTATCTCTGCAATCCTTCATACTGTCCCCGAAGATAAATATTTCTCCGTTTTATATAGGAAGCAACATCAGCTATTCGAAATAGAAACGGTTCGATTCAACAAGTGAATCGAAATTCTTTTGTATCGTTGTCTATATAGACAGCCAAGTCTGTTTGACGGTGATCCTGCGTTTGTCGTGCACGTTTCTCATTGTTCGCTGACTCCATCGGCTCATTTTGCGTCACGAAACGAGCCAGAGATGTCTCTCGACCATAGCAATCTTCATTGGCAAAAGATTTCCCCTGTAAAGAATTTCCATTCGCCTTTCCTATTTTTATGGCTGGCTCACGCTGGCTTTTCAATTTGTTCGTTGAATCTCAGTTTCATTGGTAGACTGGTCTTCTGAAAATTATTTGTCGCAAATGTATCATGTTTGATGTTGAATATTGTTCGTTATTTACTCCAGCAATAATGAATCTATTAATTTGTTGAGGTTTTGGTATTAATCTTCTATTGGAATTTATAAAAAGTGGAGTTAATTAATTTGACTTGGATGTAGTTAATAAATCCAAGAAATTAAAACCTAACTCAAACTTTAAAATGTGTACTCCAGGGTTGTTCGAGTCTTGTCAATTTTGAGCTATTTGGTTTTCTATTAGAGGAACTATACCATTAGTCTTTTAATGTGTACTTAAATATAGTCTACATAGGTATAGTAATTCTAATGGTACGCTGAAAGTAAATAAATAAATAAATATATACATATTATATTTAATATTCTAGATATTTTTTTAGGAATTTTTAAATAATTTCTTCTTTCTAGATTTCAATTTCTATGTCATCTTATTTTCCTAAAGTTGAGGACTGCTTCGAAGATCGTTAATCACTGTTGCACAAACAATTGCTAGAAACAAACTGTTTAATGGTAGCGTATGATTACTTACTACAACTACACGTTGTTATAGGACTTCGGAATCAGGTGGCGTTTTAAAGAGCCAACATCCATTTTCCACGCAAACACGTGAAATTTGTAGAAGAAAATATTAATTACCTCTAATCTTTCTCTGTACGTATTATTAAAGAAGCGACGTATTGCACATGCACGTATGTAGCATTTCCATATATCCCGTTGATTTCAAAGGATATAAAAAATTATATGGTGTGTTATCACGAACTGTATGTTCACGCGTATCCTGCGAGAAATATCGGAATTTCGAGAAATGTCGAAAGTAGGAGAAACTCGTAGCCAGTTTGTCTTTGTTACCACCTTTCACTGCCACCCCTAAACGACTTATACTACTTACCCAAAATTCTTCTCGCATGTACTCCGCTCCATTGTATAAAAATAAAAATAAAAGCAGAAGAAGCTGAAAATGTACGCTCATCGACACAAGCATTTCCATTCGGAAATCGTGAAATCGTAAAAACGTTATCACCGTCGCCCCACATCCAACGAAGTATATTTTTACCCCCCGATGACCGGCATTTCGCAGGACGAACATCGTGAATAAACGTGATCGTAAAACCGAACTAAAAGGTACTGCCAGACGGTGTCGAAAGTATTCTTCCTTCCCGTTCGCGTCTTCATCGTTCCTGACCGCTGTTTTATTTCCGTTTGCCACTCCGAGTATCGTAAAAATCCTTCTTTGATCCGCCCACGCTCCTGCCACCTGCATAAGTATCAAAATACTCTGGGTTCTCATGCATGATTCAGCGTTTTGTCGTTTTCCATTCTTCCTCCTCGTATTTTTGCCCCCTTGCCTGTGTCTCCCGTTTCTCCCCCTTTTTTTTCCCTCTCTTTTTTCAAAGTCGCCCCGAAGTACCGCAACCCTTTAAATAATTCATTACGAAAACAAAGTACGTCACGATGAAACGTGACATCGGAAGTCTATCGATCCTGCGAACGCGAGCACGTTTATGTTCTCCGTTTCTTCCTTTTTGTAACTATTATTATTATCGTGTACAACGAGGGTATTTTAGTATCGAACGGGGTTGTTCTTATCGTTTCTCGTTAATTTCCTGTTACAACGAAATGATTCTGATCGGTGCCTTTTAATGAGTTCGCGTCCTGGCGTTTTCTTTGTTCCTTTTGTTCCGTTTGTTTCCGTTATTTCCTTCTTCGATTTTTTCTCATTCTTTTTTCCTTTTTCTATGTTTCAACGGTGTTTATGTATCGGGAAGCTTTTACCGGACTGACCTGCGATGATAAAGTGCGATACCGTAGTTTTGGTGATGCGAAACGTCACGATCGGAAATTACCACGGAAGCGTCTTTCATTTTGCTTTCGACGGTGCCACTGCCGCCATTCCAACGCGCCATTCATTTCCGGAAACGTGGATCTGTTTTTCGTTCGCCGCGTGCATCATTCGAACCGCATAATTCATCTGATTCGACACGCGTTTTCTTATTTGCGTGTTATTTTCTGCCATTTAAAATCAAAGGTGTTTTAAGCCGAGAAACGGAAACTTGCAAAGATAAAGGGTTATTTAAATAACGAGATGAGGTGGGTTATTAATATTTAATGGGTCCAGTTGTTTTTGAATTTCCTTTGGTTTTCATTGTAAAGTTTGGTAATGGAGAAGTTAGAATGCAAGATGTAGAATATTAATAGTAGCCGAGTTGTTATTTAATTTTCGTACAGTTTGGTTTCTGGAATATTAACAGTTATAGCGTTGAATGTTGGCAGTTATGGAAAGTTTACTCCATCGATGCATTTTCACAATTTATACTTTATATTTAATGTTCTTACAGCTTCATTTTACGAACGATTTAAGTATACGATTGCATCTGTTTTCCCATAAAGTCGAACGAAACTTTGCACAGGGATCACGTGTTGAAAATTAACAGGTGATAAATGTCACGCAGCCATGAGTCACCTGAGTGGAATAGGAGATTTTATTTTATTTTCTCAGAATTTTATTTTCTTCGCGTGCATCTACCTTATTCGTATTAGAATTATGGCTGTTTCGTAATTAATAGTACGTGGTATCGATTGTTTAACACCTACAATATAAGAATGGTAGCAGAAAAGGGAAGTTATTTTCAAAATGAAATCATTAGAATTGTCGGAATATAATTCGTTCCTTTTTATCCTTTTTCTTTTATTATTTATTCGTTAAAATAAATGACGAGTCATTCACAAACCCACATGATTAACTCCATGTTTCGAATTTGTTTAAATTTTAATGCCAAATCGCTTAATTGCTGCTTGATTTTTCATGTTCAAAATAAATGTCTGCTTTTTACTTTCTGGAGTTAATCGATTTGGCAAATGAGTGGTTCGTATGTTATTAATTCAAGTGCATGTAGTATAGCCGTGTGTTTCATTACTCAAATTTAATGAAAACGTAAGTTGCCTCTCGAATCGAACAATTCCACATCACTTATGTTACCACGTGTCGCAATAGGAGTTATTTCCTTCGTAGGAACGCGTGGTGTGCTCTAAACGTTTTACAGTCTAACGCTAATAATTTTGTATGGTAGCTAGAATGTTAATCTGTTCCGTCTTGACTCGTCGAAGTCTCAATTCTTTTCCTCGGAGTCGCGATTCTTACTGATCGAAGTCTTGGTGATGACTATCTGAAGTCTTGGATATGACTGTTTGAAGTCTCGAATGTGACAGATTCAATTTTTCTTGATCTCTGCTTCCTCGCCTTGGCATGTCGAGGATGCGCGCTGATTGGTTATTTTGAAAAATGCTAATTTTCCAATCAGCGGCATCCTAAGTGTCGTGATCACTCTTCCATGCGCCCTTGGCTCGCCTTCTTTTGGTAAGGGTAGGACGATACCTGAGCAGGCGTGAAGTCATGGGTTTTGCCCAAGGGTTACGGTCTTAATCCAGGTCCGAAGCATCGGTAGTCGTTACCATCAATGACGGTAATCCTTCGGAATGACTCTTTGGAATTACCGAGGTTTATAACGCGTCTTTTGGCCATTGAACGTGGACGAAGTTAAGATTTAAGGAACATCTGTTTCATTGCCCCCCAATATTCCTAAATTCCAACTCGAAAATAGTCTGTCGTTGATCGTGTAACACGTATGTTAAGATCGATAAACCTTAGAAATACCGACCTCACGGCTCATTTAGATATGCCAAAGCGGGATATTCCATATGCACCGTGTAACAAATTGAAAAAATATAGTATGAAATAAGCCCTGATTTGCCGAGGTTAAATGAAATTAACGGGTTATCATACTGCAATTTACCCCGTATAACGTGATTCGGTAGAAGAAAGCAAAAAATGTAGGTCGCTGGAGCCCTACGGGCACCTGAAGGTTGCCAATCAATTTAAAAAAGTGGTATGTCTCTAATTAACGTCGAACTGGAAGCAGAAACAGACTATACATACAGATACAGGGGAAAAATGTTTGTTTCTGTACCTAAAGCTATTGTATTATTAATGTTTGGAAATTTCGAAAATTAATATTTTAATCTTATTTATCGGAACATTTGGAGGTTTCGTAGATATAGATTAATAATTAATACTATAGCTTCACTATGGGGGAAGGACTTTAGGTTCTCCGAAATTCCGAAACTTTGTAAACGTCTATTCATTTTCTGACGTTGAATTTAACAAATTTAACGTGACTTAAACGCTCCTAATATTAAATCACTATCACCCATTATATTCCATTTTATTTATTATATTCCATTTCTCACGACAAAGTGAAGCGACGATTTCGGAGATATAAAAATTTCAGACACTATTTACCATTCCAATGAGCAGAAAAGTCGGAAAAATAATTCTACCTCAAAAATAAATTTTTATTTCGATATACCTACATGACAAGTACTTGATTGATTTTCTATTAAAAATTTCGTTCTGTAGCCCTAATCGAGGTTTAAGATTTTTAGGCCACATCCCTATCAACTTCTTTGTTTCTACACCCAAAATATAATTATTTTGACCACTGACCGATTTTACGAGCTCGCTATATCACTTCGCTCGTATATAGCGGAATCTCCAATTTTTTCAAGGTCGGTACATTAGCCGACGTGACACGAAGTGCCATAACACGATAGATCCCAGTCTGGTACATACCATTGCGATGACAGCCTCTTTGTCAGCGGCTCGGAAGAAAAATGACCGATCAATGGCGTTAATCGAGAAATGATTAACCGTCCGGTATTTGTCATTCTGTCATTGACGTCGCGAGCACATTTGTTTCACCACCAGTAGAATTGTTTGCACGACGTTTCTGTCCGAGTTGTAAACTGCTTCACACTTCGCAATGATCCAGCTCTAGTGTTTTTCTTCCCCGATGGAACCGTAAATTAATCGAGCTAACGTTTATGGCCGATCAACGCTATTGCCTGAAAGTATCCCAATTGTATTGTAACAGTATCTCACTGTTTATCGCAGAAGTTCCGATTTATTTTTCTCAACGTAGTCGAGAAACGATATTTTTGGTAGACTCGCGTTGAATTCAGGTCTGACAATATCTCGAGTGACTAGGTATACTTATACAATACAATAAGTTACACATGGATGGATAACTTGAAATTATTACCTTCGGTCTAGGACATTGTTTCGAAATTCCTGTCAATGGAAAGACGTGTTATATCGAACGAAGTTTAATTTCAAAATAGATTAGGTTTCTACCTATTTCGATTTTTATTGGTATCAAGTTTTCACAAATATTCTACGAAAGGGAAATAACATCAGCGAAAGATTCTTGAAGAATTTTTCAACGCTATGGTCACTATTTTATAATTCTAGGATCAAATATCGAGCTTAAAATTTGAAATTAGGCATTTATGGACTGTATGTATCTGTAAGGAAATGTCGCCAACGTGAACCACATTGGCGTGTATCGAACAGAAGCTGGAAGTAATGGCTACAGTATACGTTTCGTAGTCGATTGACATGAAGCAGAGTATGAAAAATAGGTATAAATATTGCAGTCGCCGCGATATTTATCACGGATCGCGTGTCGCCCGTAGGAAACTTTTCAGTTCAGAATATTTAGCACTCAAGGGATTTAAATTAGACCACGGATTGCACGAAACGTTAGACCTATCATTGGAATAGATCGATATTCAAATTATCGCTATTATTGCACTAGGCCGGAACAGTGGTTTTAGTTTATTCGATGATAGTTAGTTTAGGATGAAGAAGGATTAACAGTGTGGATTTAATGAATTTAGTTTAGTGGATACTATAAGCCGCAAGATTATCTCGGTGATAAATTATTTCCCAACTATGGAATATTTCGTTCAGTTGAATAATTTATCAGTCACTAAACACGTATGGGATTTGTTGCATAATTCCTGTATTTTATATATCCTCTATTAAACATCGCGAAGCGTTGGTCTATAAAGTATGTAACGAGTTACGAGCATATTAAGTTGTTCGAATTGTTTTATTTATTAAGGTCGGTGAGGTAGTCGAGAATTTTCGACTTGTTTTATTCGGTAAATAAGTACAGGCTATAAATATGCCCAGGGATGTTAATATAATTTTAATTCGATTATTCAACATCGAATATTTTCCGCGCAGGTTTGTTTAACAAACTCATAGGTTATGTCATTACCTTCAAATTAATTCCCTAACGACTGTGTTCCTGTTAACATGCTTTCGATTTTATGTAAAATTCCCCTTATCTTCTGTCAACATGATCCTGCTTTGTTTACTGAGTTTATGCAAAACCGTGCATAGTCGTATTTTTTAAAATCTCCACTTCTTTGTTATTTTCGTCACGATACGTTACTGGTCTCTATAATCGATTCGCGTAGTAAACCAGTAGTCAAATAATTCGGTCCTTGGTGGTTACTTCTGTGGTCATAAGGAAAACATACAATTTGCATATCTCGTGGAAAAAGATAACAAAAACAAATCCTCCCAGAAATTATGCAATATTTTTTCATAGATAATCATAATTAATCAATCCCTTCGTTTTGGTTACTCGATCATGCACGACAGAGATAAGTATTACCTGTATCGTAATTCACGAAATAATCCATGCCAAATTTCTCTTTTAGTGAATTGTAATTCACTCGTCTTAACGTAATTAGGACACTCGATGCGCGAAGACAATCAACGAGGTAGAACGTCCATAGATCTCGGTTAACATGGCGAATTATATCCTCATTACGATTTCCACCACGCTATAAATTTCGTTACCTGCTAATGCTAATATCTTCGTTCATCATCGGCGCTATATTAACAGAAACTTTACTTACAATTTCTATTTGTCCCATCCGAGTGCACACTCGTTTCACCGTTGTTGCACATGCACGTTTCTCCACAATCGATGCGAAATTGGAGACGAATAGTTATCGTTCCTTGCCAGAACAAAAGGAAATTGACTCTCATTGTGTGTCTCACGTATAATCGAGCGTCTTCATGGGATGCTCGAAACGACAAGGGTGTTTCTTGCGAAAGACGGCTGTAATCCCGTTGCAGGGGATCTCCTGTCCCCTTCGGTTTATTCGTTTCCTCGTTTCTTTAATGAATTTTTTAGCTGGCTGGGAAGGATGTGTTCGAGAGAGCGAACGTAATTGCAAGAAACGAAAATTCTTTGGGAATATAGTTTCTCGTATGTTTCTTCGTATGTTTACCAGGATTAGTATTACGCTATAGGGATTACTAAAGTAGATGAAGTAAAATGGGACGAGAGTTCTGGGTAGTTATTGGAGATATGCAGTTGCGTTTGAAAAAAGTAATATTGGATTTTCGTTGAGACAGAAATGTTATTATATTGTGTCATTGTAATTAATTATGTACACTCGTGTAGGACAGACTTGGAACGTTTATATTTGTTGTTTGGAATAAGTAAAGTGTACCTGTTAGACTGAAATGTAGGACGTGATATGTAGGAATAAATAAATGATTAATTTCAAAATTTTGCAAGTAAGGTTAATGCATTTGTTATAAATGTGTATTATAGAAGTATTTTAATGTAATACATAATAATAATTAAAAGTGTTATTAATTACAGAATAAGAGGTTTCAGTACACCGTCGATTTATGGTTTGTTGCTATGTCAGTCTTAATGCAACTCTCCACATAACCCACTAGCGCCACCATGGTCCGCATTACTAACACGCGTATCTAATTAATCGTATGTCATATTTAGATACATATTCGAAGCCGATGTTTCTAATGTTAATCACCAATTTCTTCAAGTTATATAAAATCTCCATTTTCCTATTTCCACCATATTTTATGTATCAGTTGAAAGCTGTTAAAAATTAATGTAATTAATTTAATGCTGTCTAAAATTAATTTTTTAGGAGAAAATTGAAGTTCGAGAAGGTCTCTAGCTTCGAGATAGCGAAAAAAGACAATTACCATTTTGTGTTCAGGCACTGTTTGCTAGAGTCACTGCTGATTTTAATACGTTCATCTATTTCCTGCTCCAAAGTAGGGTACATCTTCATTAATTTCGTTAGAACTGGTTCATTAGAGTTTCAACGCTATTAGTGACACGGGTTTAAAATGAATTAAAATGAAATTTGAAAAGGTTGCTGTAAATTTCTACTTCCAGTATTCGGTGTTGCGTCTCTTTCTGTGTGTTTGTCAAACTTTCAAATTTTAATCTAATACCCTAAGACGTTATTTTTTAATGTAAAAAGCTTCAAGGAAACGCGAAGAAGGAAATTAAATGCCCTAATACTTTTGAAGTACCTACTTATGCAAATTACACGTGTCCTTTGTATATTATCTCTCTAAAAGGTATGCGAAATGAGAAAGTTTTAGAGAGATTACTCAGTTTATTGCACTATTTTCTTAAGCTTCAAAGTGCACGGTTAATGCATTCGTGGATATTAAAATGCGATTACGCTTTGTAGAGAATTACATGTTCTTTTCGTCGGGAACAAACAAGAATGCTTACCATTTTGTTTGTCTTCCTAAGTCTTTTTGTCGAGGTGTATAAAAACGAAAGTGCAGTAATTGCATTAGCAGCATTACTTAGGTAACTGAATCGACGTAACAGATGCATCGATAGCAGTAAACGGGTTATCTTCAAAGGTATCTAAACTGACAAACTCTCGACAGTTTTCTGCTCAAATTAAAGCCCACAGGAATACTTTAAACACGTGTTCTTAATATCTTGATCTTTGAACAAACGGAGAAACAAAATTGTTCTCAAATTATATATGTAGGCTCTTCAGAAGATATCCAGGGTGAGGAAATCTCGAAAATCTTTTATTCCAGAGTCTTTGAAGAGATTATCTAATTTATTTAATTAATCAGAGTGTAGAAGAGAAAAGAAGAAATTGTTTTTAAAATGATTAACATACCCTTTCAGAAGATAAAAAATTAGGTGATAAAATCACGGAAATTATCCACTCTAAAAATGACTGCAACTCGCGTTTCTAATTTTCCTTTAAAATACAGTACTTCAAAATACTAATTTAACTTGAAAAAACTGTAAAAATAAAATCATCAATTTCAAAATTCTAGAGTATCTAACTACTCAAACAAATTACATGTCTATGCTGTACACTTCTCCTTAAAAAGTAGCTAATATTGCAAAATTTCGAATATTTACCTACTTTCAAATCACAGTCGCTCTAAAAATTTTCCTCCACGTATCACAGAGAGAATGCGGATTTTTGACGATCGTTCTCCATTCAGTGACATCTTAAATGGGGTTCCACGCGAGGGAAGCAAAGAGTCGCGTTAACAGGAGCGATTCTAATGCTTCGGCCTACTTCGCAGCCGCATAAATAGCGGCATTATTAGCTGCAATGCATATGCAGGCTATTTGCGTGTCGGTTGTTATTTTTAGACGAGAAATCATGCTCGACTGCACGCGCGCGATCTCCCTCCATTGGGCGTGCCGAGAATTTTCTCGCATTTCGATCCTTCGCACGAGTGTCGTTCAATTTTTTAACAGTCGGTCGTTTACATCCACCAAATGAAAAAACGTATATTTCGGCCCGGCATCGATCCGCGCGCGATATCTCGGCTTCCGCTTGAAGACGCCCCGGTGTTTGTCCAACCAAATTGCGCAATGTGTTTGCGTAAGTTTTCATCTTGTCAGGGGTTTGTGGTTGGAGCGAATATGGAAGAACGAGGAAGTCAATTTAGCCCGAGGGATGGTTAAAGAATATCGTATAGTGTTGCTGATTCGAGGTACACGATTTTTCTTACTATTGTGTAGAAAATGGTAGATTGAAATCCGATGAGAGAATTCTTTATTCTTTTTTTTTTTTTTTTTTGAGTAGTGAGAATTATTTATTAACTTTCCGAAGCACAGTCGTAGGAAATATGTATCATCTCTTTAGTGCCTGAACGTGCACAATGGGACGTTTTTGATACCATTTAAAAATTACGAAATCGTTAATAATTACTAGGAAATTTCCAGGTCACTTCAAAATTGCGAAATTCCTAGCACAGTAACGAATAAAAAAAATGTAAGAATAGGAATACGTACTACTTACGTAGTCTTGCATAGTGTGCGTGTACCATTATGTATCGAGGAAGGGATGTGTTCTGTGAAATACCATCAATGGAGTTACTTGCACGTCACTTTAGATTTAAATATGCAAGTAAAATTGAATTCTTCATAAATTATTTTGTGTCTTCTATTTTGAGTCATACAAATAGCATAAAGGAATTTATTTTTAGCAGTTAATTAATGTAGAAACAGTTACCATTTATAATCAAATAAATTAGGTGTAAAATATTTCTGTTGATGTCAAATCTTATGTTCCAAAGATTTAAAAGGGATCGCTTCAGGAATTGTTTAAAAAGTGATTGAATTCATTTGTAGGGTGTACGTGTTAATTAGAATTTTTTCATAAATATGTGCAAAATGATGGGTGTAGAAATTTGTGGTTATTTTCTCTTTGAATAACGAGAATTATTTAGTAATGGGCGGTGTTTGAGGAATTTTGAGGAATCGTTCGAAACGTGATATTAATTAAGTCGCAAGGTATACATGCTAAACAATATTTTCTCACAAATATGGTAAATGGTAAAATGGAAGGCAGTAAGCAAGAGAACATTTTACTATTTTCTCTGAAGGACGAAAATAATTAATTTATGAAACATAATATTAATCATATGTGAAATATATATTGTTATTCGTATCCACGTTAATGTTAATCAATGTATTTCTTTCAATGTGCTGTCTTGAAAGATTGGTATTTATATGAAAAATATGGACGAGAGGGAGCATTTTATTGCTTTCCTTCTGCAATAAAAATTATTTATCAGGGGTAATTATTTGAAAAATTATTTAAAACGCGATATGAATTAATGAAAGGATATTTCAAATATTCTGTAAGTAATGAAGAATATAGTATAGATTCTAGATAATGGTGGATGTTAAAATTATAATCGTGATTAATATTCGAAGCTTCCCAAGACTCCTCGCATATTTCTGTTAAAAAAGAAATATCCGATATATTTATAATTTATTAAGGAGGTTATCATTAATGTCGAGATATGAGAATAACTTATTTGAAATTACAATGTGATACATTTATATGTTTTATGGATACATTCTCTTTGCGTGCTGCTATATAATTCAGATCTTGATTGTTCGTATTTCTACAATATGTTGATATCAATTCAACCATTTCTCGACATTATACATAATTAATACGCATATTAACATTGCTACGAAGCACTTATTTACAGTATAAAATTTCCATTCGAAATTTTATATTAATCCGATGAAAAAATATGAAATTAGCTACTATAAATTATAGTAGCTAAAGCTCTCTTAGTCTCCGATGTTCATTCCATTTATTTCCGAATTAACGTCACGTAACAAACGTAGAGCATAGTTATGCACTTGTGTCAACTTGCAGTGTAATAAATCCTATAAGTCCGGATTTTATTATTGATCTTGGTCATACCTGTGTCGTATTTATAGGTAAACTATACCTTGTAGTGCACATTAGTACAAGCATACTAATGAAACATTATTACCCAGGACTTGAATATTAATGACTTCTAGGAAATATTTCCACGTATTAAAATCGAATCATATCAAGTCGAATAGTTAGTTTAAATAATGGTATTTCAAATATAGGAAATTGGGTTTAGACTTTGGAATAGGTGATGCTTGGGAATGAAAATGGAAATGAAAATATTTCCAAAGTCTTAGGAAGACGTTTTCATGAAGAAGAAAAATTTGTTCATAGGTTCATAGATTAAATTATTCGAATATTTCAGGTACAGAGAAAACCATAATCTCATTTCTAACAATTTTAATACAAATTTTGCGGAAATTAATAAAGCTATATTCAATAACAAATATACACTATCGATGAAGAAATTACTTTCTATTCACCTGGAATGCAAAATAAAATTTATTCCCATAAATAAAAAAGAAAGGAAATACATGTATGTAAGGAACTCCTTCACGATAGTGAATACTCGTAAATAATAAAAGTTGATTTCACATCGAAAATATTGATCCTAGAATCTATATTAACCCTTTGCACTCGGCGATTTTTCTGTTACAGAAGAATTTCTTTCTGCTATAAAGTCGACGATATTTTTAAAACAGTAAATAAGAAATCGTACACAAATTTACACGTAGAATTATTTTAATTCGATATTTTAAATTTGATATATCAATTAACATCGTTCTTTGAAATTTTAAATGGCGACTGAGGCTCGCCTCTCGAGTGCAAAGGGTTAATTAAACATTTTTCATTTTTGGTGAGGATTGTAAGTTCTTCAAATATTGGACCCTACTTTTTAAACATTCTCTATACATACTTACATACCTTTGTATGTACATCTTCGATTCACCCAAATTAAAATAATTTCGATTTCCTCAAAAATCAAACGAAAATCTATACTTTACATCTCAAAATTACCCAATCCCAATTCTAAACTACACCACTTATAATTCATAGTAATCGATCTCGATATAACCTCTTTCACAAAACGTACTAGAAACATACATTTCCAAAATGAATTCTATTTCTCGCTCGACAAATTTCGATTTAGTTACTCGCGCATCATTTCTCACGAACATCGTACATGATTTTGTTGAGAAAAAGGAAAATTTCCGCGAGCCGATCGATCCGATTTGCGCTTAATAACGCGCGACGCTCAGGGATCGATCGATCTGGGAGAGGATTGGTGGGACACGTGGAAATTTGATTTTCGGTGAACTATGAAATTGTGGTGGACGTTTGGATTATTTTGCCGATCGTTTCCGCTCGACATTAGTCTCTCGTGCTCGGTCATAAACGAATGTTTTGTCAGCGGGCTGGCCGCGTAATCGAGCCACGAGTATATCAAGCTGGTTATTCGTCGATTTGCGAGGGCGATTCGCCGGTCAGTTGGTTGACAAATGTGTCGAGATAAATATCGTTCGATGGATATATGGTTCTGTTTTTATCCGATTGAATTTTACGCTTGTGTGCGCTGAAAGGTACGAGTGATACGGTAAATCGTATCGGTAAATGATTCCTTATTTGCGTATCCTGGAAGGGTTAGTGTAGCGTGGCGAAAGCACCTTGATTAATTGTTGATGCCTTCTTCTCACTATGCCGAATCCTTACGGGATACTGAGCACTTAGAGTGTGTAATAAGGCGCAGTTTGTCTTGTATATACACTTTATTACACGATTTGATGAGTCGTATGCGTGATTTGCGTATGTGTTGTATCATGTCCGCTTTCTGCCTTTTTACGTTTCCTGTCTTCTTGTTTTCGTCTCCGAGTTCGCGTTTTGTCTCCCAACTGCCGTCTTGATGCGTTGTGTCTGACTTCTCACTGCCGTCTCGATGTGTTCTGTCTGTTGGGTCTGGTTCCAAGTACTGCTGTCCATAGTCCTTGTCTTTGATTTATAATTTCTTAATCCCCAAGAAGGACGGTAAGGCACGTTTTCCATGTATTATTGCCGTTGCAACAGTTAGAATTTCTGGAATTTCTTAGAATTTAACCCTTCGACTGCCACGCTGAAATCGCATGTTTCCCTCAGGACGCCACGTGAGTGCACCGCTAAATGCAAGATTTGTTCTAATATTTTCTTGACGTTCTAATAAAAATTTTTAATTGTTCAGTGGGGTACTTTTTATTTCAAAGTATCTTCTAATTAGCGGTTATATTCAATATGCGCTAGCTGTCAATTTTCATTCAATGTTGTTCAATGTAGTTTAAGTAGTTCAAGCGCTCCGGTCACCAATGATCACATTTTTGGAATTAGGATTGTTAGAACTCTAGGAGTTTTGGGAATTTTTGAAATTATTAGGATTGTTAAAACTGTAGGGATTTTGGGAATTTCTAAAATTACTAGGATTTTAGGAATTTCAAGAATTTAGGCAATTTCTGGAATTAATTCATCAACCTTTGAGAAGTTTTTACTTATTCCTTGATTTTATAATACTTACGCGTATTTGTAAATTGATTCATTTTGAACTCTGAATGTTTTAATCTTTTCGATGTGCCATTTCCTGTCTCGTGATAACAACTCTTCCGACTCCAAAATAGCTTTTCGTCCAGAAATCGGAATATTTCATCCAAAAGTATATGACTGGAAACTCACGTCATTTGGCCAATTTCCGTATCATTTTCCATATAATCCCATATCTTTTCCCAAATTCTTACACCCAGATCACGGTTGTGCGACTCGCGAAGTTAATCGCAATGACAACCAATCGATGATTGCAGCCACACGAGTGATTTTAATCGCGAAATTTCGTTAAAACGTCCAATTCCCGGGATGAACACCGGTAACAATCGAATACCATCGCGTTTCGAGTTGCGGTTAACTACGAGAGAAACCATCGATGAATGGATCGTTCTCGTGTATGAGTGACACTCGATTGCAGTTTAACCGATGCATCAAAATTAATTCGAGGAATATGATTCGATTGGTCGTTGCAGCGAGTCGCGATTTACACTATACTTTCTCACTATGGCTGGCCACACGTTTGATTTGTGAGATTGCTGTTTAACAATTATATATTTATTACATATTATAATATACACACGTCACAAAAAGATTACATCGATTAGGTATGTGTAGTTAAATTTCTTTTAATACTATTGTAGAGACATGGTGGTTGTTAAATAATATAGTCTCTATTTATTGAGCATAAAATATAATACAATGTACGGTGACGGTAAAGACTACGAATATAGATATATATCAACTAAACTCTTACGACTGCAACTAACGACACGATTATAACTAACAACGCAATTACAACTAACAACACGATTACAACTAACAACACAATTACAACTTACTGACCCAGCTTGACTGTCTCTCAAGCACTGTCTCTCAAGACTCGTCCCTCAAGAATCCTCCCTTAACTATTTCTGCCTTCCTTATATATTCCCTAAAAAGCCTCCCCCAACACGACTAAATATGATCATGCTAAGGGCCTGACGCATCGCCGGGGTTTTTCCGAATGACCTGGTCCTCGAACCCTCGGCGACTTTCCAAATCAAAGTCACCTACACACGAGGTGGGCATTCTGCGATACTACACTATTATTATCTCATCACTGTTCACTTTCACACTTTTCATAACAAGCTGACTCTCCTCGCAACATATTGGCTGTGACCTATAACAATTGCACAATACCACGCATTCTAGATCTTTCACTCGCATTTCCAAAAACATACAAATCTACATTCGTGCCATCACTTGACCTCACACACTCACATTCATACTAATAAAACCAAATCCACACGATTTTACGAAACTGCTCAGTTCCACGGTTATTTCGCGAAATATGACTTTTGGTTATCTTCTAATTAGCGGTTATATTCAATATGCGCTAGCTGTCAATTTTCATTCAATGTTGTTCAATGTAGTTTAAGTAGTTCAAGCGCTCCGGTCACCAATGATCACATTTTTGGAATTAGGATTGTTAGAACTCTAGGAGTTTTGGGAATTTTTGAAATTATTAGGATTGTTAAAACTGTAGGGATTTTGGGAATTTCTAAAATTACTAGGATTTTAGGAATTTCAAGAATTTAGGCAATTTCTGGAATTAATTCATCAACCTTTGAGAAGTTTTTACTTATTCCTTGATTTTATAATACTTACGCGTATTTGTAAATTGATTCATTTTGAACTCTGAATGTTTTAATCTTTTCGATGTGCCATTTCCTGTCTCGTGATAACAACTCTTCCGACTCCAAAATAGCTTTTCGTCCAGAAATCGGAATATTTCATCCAAAAGTATATGACTGGAAACTCACGTCATTTGGCCAATTTCCGTATCATTTTCCATATAATCCCATATCTTTTCCCAAATTCTTACACCCAGATCACGGTTGTGCGACTCGCGAAGTTAATCGCAATGACAACCAATCGATGATTGCAGCCACACGAGTGATTTTAATCGCGAAATTTCGTTAAAACGTCCAATTCCCGGGATGAACACCGGTAACAATCGAATACCATCGCGTTTCGAGTTGCGGTTAACTACGAGAGAAACCATCGATGAATGGATCGTTCTCGTGTATGAGTGACACTCGATTGCAGTTTAACCGATGCATCAAAATTAATTCGAGGAATATGATTCGATTGGTCGTTGCAGCGAGTCGCGATTTACACTATACTTTCTCACTATGGCTGGCCACACGTTTGATTTGTGAGATTGCTGTTTAACAATTATATATTTATTACATATTATAATATACACACGTCACAAAAAGATTACATCGATTAGGTATGTGTAGTTAAATTTCTTTTAATACTATTGTAGAGACATGGTGGTTGTTAAATAATATAGTCTCTATTTATTGAGCATAAAATATAATACAATGTACGGTGACGGTAAAGACTACGAATATAGATATATATCAACTAAACTCTTACGACTGCAACTAACGACACGATTATAACTAACAACGCAATTACAACTAACAACACGATTACAACTAACAACACAATTACAACTTACTGACCCAGCTTGACTGTCTCTCAAGCACTGTCTCTCAAGACTCGTCCCTCAAGAATCCTCCCTTAACTATTTCTGCCTTCCTTATATATTCCCTAAAAAGCCTCCCCCAACACGACTAAATATGATCATGCTAAGGGCCTGACGCATCGCCGGGGTTTTTCCGAATGACCTGGTCCTCGAACCCTCGGCGACTTTCCAAATCAAAGTCACCTACACACGAGGTGGGCATTCTGCGATACTACACTATTATTATCTCATCACTGTTCACTTTCACACTTTTCATAACAAGCTGACTCTCCTCGCAACATATTGGCTGTGACCTATAACAATTGCACAATACCACGCATTCTAGATCTTTCACTCGCATTTCCAAAAACATACAAATCTACATTCGTGCCATCACTTGACCTCACACACTCACATTCATACTAATAAAACCAAATCCACACGATTTTACGAAACTGCTCAGTTCCACGGTTATTTCGCGAAATATGTTACGTGACATCTTGCTGAGTGACGACTAAATTCTCTTAAAATTCCGGGATTATGAAACCGTTTTGTATGGAAAAATATTATGTTGAAAGCAAGGGCGGTATTGGTGGAAAATAATATACGAGGAACGAATCAGTAATCTTGTTTAGAAAGAAGATAATATCTTAATTAATATCACCTTTTATTATTAATATTATCTTAAGGAGATAGTATCTTTTCCGATATTATGGTAAATGCATCGAAAAATATTCTTTCTGGGAATAGGGAATAAATTTTATTAATATAAAATGGTCTCTCGTCCAAGTGAACATCGGTATATAGAAAATGGACGAAAGTAGTGAATGTAACAAAGACACGATATTAAATACTAGTATATCATAGAAAAAAATAATTTAATATAGCAGTTTTCAAATATTGGGTGCAGGGATATTCTCTATAGCTAACTATATTTTTATTTCCAATTATGTAGAAGTTAATTGAACAATTGATTACATCGTCATACGCGAATTTCCCTGTAAAAGTGACTTCGACTTGCATAGCAAAAGCATTGCAGCTCTGATGGAAGCGTAGTGCAAGGATTGATAGCGATCTTCAATAAATGAAACGAGGTATTGATTTAGTCTAAAAATATGAAAAATCGCGGAATGACATTTTACCTTCCATGTATGATCAGTCTTTTATCACTGTGCTTTGGGACTGCCTGTACAGTTCTCGACGTGATCGACATCGATAGACTCTTCATTGTGAAGGACGATCGAGAAGCGCTCGAGAATTTATCCCTTGTTGGTCGAACGACCTCATCAAGTGGTATGCGACCAGAGCGTATTATAAACGACGCTCCTCTTGTTTCTCATTCGCCGAACAGGATTTATCATTGTTCATCCCTTCTCGACGTTTACTTTTCGAACCTTACACCTGAAGTTCCGAAAATTCGAACTCGTTATAGATGTAGGATCGGATTTTGGGTGGACTGACTTAAGATAGTATTGTTGGCTTTTTAACCCACATTTGAAACACGATATCTTATATGACTGAGTGCCAGATAGCCGCGAGCTCATTCGAGATATTCATGTTTGGCCTGAAATATCAATAACGAGTCAGACTCGTGATATTCACGTTTGGCCCGAAATGTTGATCACGAGTAAGACTCGTGATATCCACGTTTGGCATGAAATTAAACAACGAGTCTGACTCGTGATATTCATATTTGGCCTGAAATGTCGATCACGAGTCAGACTCGTGGAAATAGTGCAAGGGGTTGAACTGACTTATAAACTGACTTTAGACTTTGACACACTGTCTTTGACTGCCTTAGCTGCTTTAGACTGAACTGTTAGAGTGACGTGGCGCTCTTGCACCCTTATTCAACCTATTCCTTCTGTCCTTTTTCATACTCAGGCTTTCCTTTCCAATCATGCCTCTTTCCCCGCAACCTCCGTGGACATCAGGTACTTCAAACACATGCCGCACTCATAAACTAACTTCCATTCGTCTATCGCACTCGCCTCTGTCATACACATCATGTCGACCCTCTTGCGCGCGGTCACCTTTGTTCTAAGTTCAAACACTTCCGACACTCCTCCAAGGCCATACTTATTCCAATCCTATATAGATGTCATTCTCCAAATTTCTTCTTTGCTTTCATAGATCCTTTGGTACTTGAGTTATTATAGTTTATTAATTTTCATCGTTTTCTAATAAATATCTATTATTACTGGATATATTAATAATTATCCATTGTTTTAATTACTATTATTTATTAATTTTTTATATTTTGTGATCACTTATACGATGTATATTATTTTGGTATTGAATAATGCGTAGGCTGGGCCACTGAACGTGACCACTTCAATGGTTTCCATTTTTATAGTAAATTGATCTATTCAGTAAAGTCATTATCTTCTCGTTATTCTTTCACATCCTATCATTTACGTGGAATAATTTTTCATTATATCTCCAATGACTATATAATTGAAAATAATCAAGGTAGTTACGTTAAATGGTTCACCCTGTACACTGTTTTCGAACATCGTGTACTATTGTTAAGTATTACAATAGAAAATATACAGTCTCACAAAGCAGTATTATAATTTATTATAATACAATCAATATAACTAGAAGGGTGAGAGGGATTTTGATTAATATTATTTTTCACAAAATTGTCGAAATCAAAAGTTATCCAGAGGTAACCTGTTACATTTATTCCAAGCATCAGTCGAAATCCTAAAATCCATGGTCTTTATACCCTACCCCGAAAATTTTGAGGAAATTTGGTCCCCATTTGACAACTCGCTATACCAAAATAATATTCTACTTCCTCTGTACGATTCTCCAGTGACCCACAGACACTTCCGGCATACCTGCACGTTTTTCTAGCAAGCTACCGAAGTTAGGTCACGCTATTCGTTACCAGCAAGTAGGCTAGATATTTCAATCGTTCCGAACGCATTAGACACGCTTTCGTTTTTCGTGAAACGAGGGGTGGCACGATCAAAAGGGCCGTCAACCTAGGAAATAAATCCACCCTCGGAGTGTTACAAGCGTGTCGTCTGGAAATCAATAACGGTCATGGTGCGGCCACCAGTGACAAATGTTTGGAGTAGCGCGAAAGGTTCCAATCCGACAGCTCGAGGAAACTCAGCAACGTTTCTAATCGACCGGCAGATCCATCGATCCTCCAACGATAACCGTCTATCGTTTTTCTAGTCGACTCGTCATACAGTTCTTCTGCTTGAAAACTCTGTTTCAAGTCAATTCCACAATTTATGATCCAATTTCGCCACTGCGAATTGGTATGGGAATTTGCACTTGGAATTACTCAAAATAAAATCGGTGATTTTATAAATATTCACTTGAGTGAGACTCGAGTAAGCTTACATATCAGGATTTATTTATAATTTAGAAATTTTTTTCCTGTGCTTCTCAATGATTCTTCAGACATCGATGCTTCGTTGATTCGTTAAATTCTCATATCTCCTTCGTTTCAAATTTTATTTTGTCAACACTGGGATTATAATCATCGAAATTGCAAAATTTTTTAATATTTTGGTACATAGGCTTTGGAGATAAAATAGGAGTCTAGTCGTATTTTTAGGAAGTCTTTTTATTATATGATTATACCGTTTGAAATTATATCGTGAAAGATACGAATTCTCACCCCTTGCAGGACAAGGCCTGCGACCTTAGAATAGCTGTTCTGACAAAGAAGGGGGGTGACTACTATATTAGCTTAGTGCAAGAATGCAATCGCGAAATTTACGGATTATTTTTAGAAGCTAGGATTCTTAGGTGAAAATTTAAAAAATTAATATAGAGATATTCAAATGAATAACAAATGAATAGACATAGAATAATATCTATAGATATTAATCTATCTCTTCATCTATCCCTCCGATTTTTACTATACTATTTTCTTCCACTTCTTACATTTTATAAATACTAGGGAAACAAGCAATCTGTTTGTTATTATTTCTATAAATACGAAATTACCCCATTGTACCCTTCCAACTAAAATTCTATTAAAATCGATATTATATATTTACACAAAATCTAGAAAAATTCGTATTAATCGTGGAAATCACTGCTAAGCGTTATCAATTCACTCGTTCCACTGGCGAAGGGGGTAAAACAGTGATGACGATCAACGACTGGGTACGCAACAGGAATGCGAATTGAAATGCTCTCGTCTCTCGATAACGTTTGCAGTCAGCACGTTTACGGTAGAACAAACGCCTGGTTGATTTTACGGGGATTGCCGTAGGAAATTCATGGGCCCTGGTAATCACGGCGGCGGATTCGTCCGTTTGTGCGAGTAATTTATTAGCAAGCGATAGCTCGTTAAGTAACGACGAGCGGCGCGTTAACGAAGCCGGTCCGCCGTGGAACACGCTTTAAGATGGCGTGTCGACCGACTATAATTCCGACCTGCACACCCCTCGGGCCACCCTTGCTTTGCGGGTCACCTTCATCGACCTACTATGATAATTGTCCACTGTTCGGCCCCTCTTTTTCCCTTTTCACGGTGTTGCACGACGCCTTCGCTCGTGTCAATCGCTTTGTCGTTGTCTCCTCGTCCACGATCCCGCTTTGCTTTCTCACCTGACTTCCTTGTCAGGAGTCTGAATAGAGGTCCGTTGGGTAACGGGGTTGACTAAATTCTGGGAATCTTTCCGTAGCAGGTGAAATCTGTATTTGAATATTCAAAACATCGTTTGCGTAGTTTGAAATTACTTTCAATTTTTGGTCTAGTTCATTCCATGTATACGAGGAAATAAAACAAAGCAAATGTTTTAGAATGAATATCGTCAAATATTACCTAGAGAGAATTAGGCTAGAATTGTGTTTATAGAATAACGAATAATTTGCACAGAAATATATTTTATAATATACGTTAGAGGGTGTTAATTATATGTCTCAATTATATGTATTTCTGAATTTCAATACAGAAATTTTTATTAAGTCGATCATTTATTTTCAGAGTTATTTGTAACTTCGTGTTGACTAATCGTATTTAAGTTCTAACAAAAGCAACCTGATTAATTTCCCACGCAGCAGCTGCTCTATTTCCACCCTCAAACAACAGAGATCTCCGCAGAACCTACTAATCGAACTTGCTCTTCGACAAGAAGAGAATAGTTCAATAATTCGAATCCAATATACCCAAGCACAGTTTAAATTTGTCTTTGGAAAATTCATTAAAATTAATGTCTTGTATAGAAAATTGAAGTCCGATTATACGTGTGCTAGGGATAATTAAAATTCCTTAGAATCTCGTAAACTCGGTAACGAAAACTCGACGAGGGTATAGGGAAACTTTGCATTCTCCAATTTTCCCATGTTCTCCAAGGGAACGTAGTTCCCTTCTAACCGTCCTATCTCTTTGTCTGTGAATTCGAAAGCAACGTAGAGTTGTTACGATAGGGTCGACATGGTACGCGAGATTAGCCTTAAATCGAATCAAAATACTCCAGCCGAGTTGTGAAATCTCGTGGTATCTGCATTTCCAACTGTTAAATATCGCCCTACATATCGTGCTCGTGCATATTCTATCGTGTTGCTTCGTTTGTTATTCCGCATCGCTTCGTGGATCGTCTTCGCGTGCTGATGCGAGCCACGGGCATAAATTAAAACATTTCAGAGTTCAGCCCGGCCTGTGTGTATAATCATGGAAAAATTGGTTGAGGCGGTTCGGGAATTTTCATGGTTCGCGTGACAGAGAAATTACGACGGGATTTCTCGGGAATGCCATGCAATCGATGCTACTATATCAGTCTGCGCGTGCATATATTTGGTAGCCGAGCCTCGAGAAACTTTCAGCTAAGACACTTCCAGGCGAAGTCTTAGAAGAACCGCGACAGTCAACGTGTCGACGTATAACTCACGGCAGTTAAGTAAGTTGGTATTTAGGACTGGTGCAAGTTAAATGGATTGGCTTAACAGATTAGCTAAATAGTATGACACGAGTTTCAAGGAAGTCGAATAAGCTTGGTTCAGACTTGGAGAGACATCTGCTCGAATAACACCTGCCGCGATCTGCCTCCAAAGTTCCGAAGCTTGTGCTAGGCAGCCGAAATTGCGACACGACGGGTCGATGTAGGCAATAGGAACTCGAGTATAGCGTGGACCGATTTAGCAAAATTGAAAGAAATCGAGCTTCATGGTCCTCTATCTCTAATTCTGTAACATTGTAAGACGATAAGACGATCGTGAGATTATTTGAAACGAAAATTACATCACCAATTTTCCAATTTCATCCTCAAATCGAGGAACCTCGATGTCTTCGACCTGATGATCGTTTGGATCAGGAACTACGACCCTAGAGACACGAAACTCGGAGTTCTTGGACTTAGTGCTGGCCTGGTATAGGTCTTATAACCTTCCTGGTATCGCGGAGTTCAAGGTTATATCCCTTGTAGCACGTGTTTTCAACGTAAGTAGTCGTTTCCGAGAAACATGGCGTGCTGGAAAGCTCGAAGGGTCTAATTGAAGTTACACCGATTCAGATTTTGTCTGCGCAATTTCTGCATATCTCGGTTCATCGTGTTCCTCTCCCATGGTTTTTAAGTTAATCTATTCGACCTTCTCGAGTTCTATGTCTGAGTTGGTTTCAGTAAGATCAGCATTATTCCCCTTGATTTCTACGAATCTTTGATCCAGTCTACTCAAGTACTATAGGTCTCCAAATTGAAATTAGGTCATATATATCTCTGAAATAAATCGATACGTCTCTGTCTTTTATTGTGAAATTTACATGGTCCGGTTGTTAGGTTTAACCTACTCGAATTTTAGACACTTTGTATCATTCTGGTCAATCTTCGCGTGTTCCCGGGTGACCTGTTGGACCTGTATACCTATACAGCCGATCTATTCAACTTCGACAAGTTCTAGAGCCATCGATTCCACTCCACTCTAACCACTGAAGATCACTCGAGTTTCATAACTCGCATCCGATATGTTCGACATTGCGGAATTCGCGTGGTTTTAGGTTTCAAGGAAACAAAGGTATAGATTCTTAACTCCTACCGATCTTACATTCGATCTCTCGTGAATGTTGGATTAGAGCGTAAGAATTTCGCGAATTAATTCTTCATGCCCAGAAAATATTGGTGTGGTAATTGTGCATGCCTAGTGGAAGGTGTGCATTATAGGGGACCAAAGATTAGTGTTTCTTTTTTTTTTTTCTTTATTTTGTTTAAGTTATTCTCGTTTTTTTTTTCATTTTGTAATAAATGGTTTTGCGTTAACAAGTTGCGGCGTGTTTATTTACTGTTTGCTTACTTTACTTGGTTTTGCGTTACTTTACTGTTGCTCAACAACTGCACGACGTACGTGAACTATATCGCAGATGTTCTCATATTTATCTACCAACTTTGTTCCAAGCGATCAAAGTGTAAGTTGAACGGCGTAACAGCGAAACTGATCGATATTACGAGCTGCTAAATGTCACAGTTACCCCATTTATAAACATCTTTTGTAGACGGTTATTTTTAAGCAGTCGATGATGCAGTGGGTCAAACAAACTCAAAACAATCTCACGATTGGAATCAATTTCCCTCGCCAGGCTAAACAGTCCTATCATTTTAGTGACCAAGCTATACCTAGGGTTTCCTTGACCTAGCTCATCAGAGACGCGTTTTCCAGCCGGGACTCTCACGGTTTCTCCGGACAATTCCGCGAGAATAACAGGATTCGCCGAATGTCGATCTATTTCACAGCGGATAACACTCTGAACGGTGACATAAGTCTAATGGAGGAAAAATTTAATCGCGATCGATACACACAGCAACTGACAGCCTAGCCCGTGTCATTTCCCTTCGAGTCAAACGTTTTCGTGGCCATATGAAAATGTCTAAACACACGAAACAACGGTTCTGCTTGCCGGCGATCGATTTAATAATGTGTGCATTCGTGACCTAAACAGGTATAATTCAGCGAGTAATTGATCACCGCATTGTAATTACGGTCCTCATTGTTCCTTTCGAATCTGTGTGGTTTCAATTATTCGTACGGAGCGTGTGTTCAGGTCGGAAGTGTGCATGAACGTCGGTGTTTGCGACCGATCAGATTACGTTTTCACGAGATTTTACTGCTCGGGAATATGGTTCAAACGCGAGGATAATTTCTTCCTAGCCTATTACCTAGGGTAATTCGGTAGTCGTTGCACGAAATCATACGTTTTTAACTCGTCTGCTTCGAAGTTTCGTATAATGATGTTGTTGACCAGTTCTCTAGATTGTTTTGCGAGATTGAGACGGGTTTTCTTGAGAAGAAGAGGTATAATCGAGGATAATACGATCTAATGACTTTTGCACGTTTTATGCCATTTTCCTGCTCCTTTCTGTGCTTTCTTCGCTTCCGTTCTATGCTTTCTTTATGTTATTTCGAATTTTCTAATAATTCGTTAGTTTACTCATATCTGTGATCTATTTTCCACATTTTCCTAATCGAAACGAAGTTCAGAATTTTTACGGATTCAAATGAAAATGGCTATATAGTGGATTTTATTTCTAACGTGGTCAGCTGTTTCCGAATTTTGGAATATATGAAATACTCAAATGGGAAACATTTTAATGATCTTTCATAGTAAACACATGTTTATTCGAGTACAAAAGAGTCGTGAATAAAGACTCTTGCTCGTTATTTTATCTAGCTTTCTTTTTCTTTCTAGAAATTGGACACAGAATGTATCTAGTTCTGAGGTTCCAACTGTTGTAGTAAAAACTAAATAATAATAAATTATTTAAACTAATAAATAAAATAAACATTACATTCTAGCGATGTGGGGACGATTCCTTCCCCTTCGTTTTGTCTTTTGCCTCCTATTTTCTGATATCTTGGGACCTGCGTAGACCTAAACTGGCAAGTTATAACCGTTCGCTCGTTTAATAAAGATCTATACAGTTTTTCCATCGTTTTCACTGACTACTATTTCTTTGCATTATAATCCCTTAACACTAACGAATTTCTCGAAGGTATCGCATCATGATAATTGTTTGCACGCGAAATAGATATATCGAGCCGAAATGATTACACGCCGTCGCGTTAATTACCATAATTTAGAGCAGCGGAGCTATTTCGGAGAGTGCAGCTATCTTGAGATACACTACAGGCTGTATATATTTAACCAACTTTGGGGCACGATTAATTACCCGATTACGAAGTTCGTCCCTCGACTGGAAATGACGATTCCATAGTCCGGATGTCACGAGATATGGGAAAAAATGTAGGATTCCGAAGCGAAGATTGAATTGATTGCGTAGGAAGTTAAGACGGGTTAATTCGACTATTGTGCGATTAATTAGGTTAAGCTTTTGAAGTTGGAAACGATTCCTATCTGATGGATTATTCGCCCTCCAAGTGATTTTTCACTTCTGCAATCTCTGCACTTTGCGAATAATTCGTAGTTTACGAATTATTTAGGTATGCTTTAATTTCTGTCGCGTGATTGAAAGAAGATTCAACATAACATGGTACGGGTTTCGTGATCACTGGTGATTACGGAGTTGCAGGTTTTAGGATATTATGGTATATCGAGTCACTTACTTGGATCACATTGTAATTCTTAATTAGGTTTTATTTTATTTTTAATTTTTATTCTTTTATTTTATCTCAATAATTGAGGTTCGAAAGACAAAGATGTAGCGAATGTTGGGTCTCCTTATTCCAAGATGACGTAGGATGATATACATAATCTAAGACAAATCCTGTGGCTCCTAGATGCTCTCTAATTGCTCGTCTATTATTCTTTTATTCCACATATATATGTAGAATCCGTTCGCAGATGTTAACTGTCGATCCTATGTACAGAATACCTAGTGCCGTTTTACTCCTCTCGACGAGTCAATTTATATAGATTTTATCCAGTGACACTCTGTTTTGTTACATTACAGATGTACAATCTGTTAAGGGAATGGGTAATAAAGTGCTGTGTACACGAACGTTTTGCTAGCTGCATTTGAAGATAGAGTTCCTCTATTTGTCGTCAGTTGGTCATAACATGTCTATTACATAGTCTTTTACGCAGTGTTTTATGGAATCCTTCTACCAATCGACGCATAATTCGTCTTGGTTCTATTTGGATAATAGTGTCCAATACTGACATATTTCTTGTTGATTTAACATTCGTCCAAGATGGAGTTTATCTTAAAAGATTGATCTTTAGAAGAGCTAGTTCTTAGAACTCGGGTTCCAGAACCTAGGGCTGGATAGGGTTCATAGAAACAAAGATAAGGATTCATGACCCTGACGAATTCTGTCAATTCTGCCTTCGTGATGTGAAAACTTGACGAGTTAAAATGTAGCCTTCCTCTTTTAATAAAAATGTTCTCGGGAGGCATAGAGTGTAGTGCATATTTCCCATGTGACCTAATAATCTTTATCTTCCGAGATCCAAACTGGTACAAAGTCATGTGTGAATAGGTTCTTGGTATAACTTCCAGGTTAGAAAACTGTTTTTATCGGTAGATTATAGTACTATAGTAAATAGCTCGGGGCTAAAAATAAGGCTGGGTATGGTTATAAATGCCTTTTCGCCGGAAGACTGCATGAATTGCAAAACTTGGATACAGGTGTAGCGAACGTTCCAGTTCGGTGGCTGTCTAAATGTCTCAATAATAAAACGGTTAGAATCGATACGTAATGCATGCATATGAATTGGTTTGCTTATAAATAAGCCCCTTTTCCATGACCCGGCTGTTATTGCCTCATAATGAATGCCGCGACGTAAGTAACACGTTTGGCGTCTCATGAATTTCCAATGACGATGATTCGCCACAAAATGCAGGTCGCGATTAAATCGAACGTACCCACGTTCTCCTCTATCTTGGCGTTATTGGACTTTTATACCATCCCTCGTTAAAATTATTTTGCACAATTCCAGCACTGAGTCTTATTATTCGCATTCGAGTCTCGAATTTGAGGTTAGATTCGTTAGTTTCAGCTTTTCTCGAATATTTCACTAGAAGTGTAGAATTTTTCGTGTATATTTCTTTCTCATTTTATAATTATTTGTTTGAGAACCTCGTAGAAAGTAACGATATTACAATTTATAATAATTAGTTACTGTTAGGGAGCAATAATGAAGTAATGGTCTATTTCTTAAAGTATATTCTATTCGTTCTTCCATTCAAAGCTTTATTTTGAAGATATTTGTACAATTAAGATTTAGGTAAAGATATAGTAAAAATTTAGGATTATTTCTTTGTGAGTTATTCTTCCTTTTTAAAAATTATTTCATATTACACCAGCTTGGATATCAGCCTTAGCGATCGACCCTCTGTGAATTAGTTTTCACTAGGAAATGAAAAATGAAAAATTTATCATTTCATATGGACTGAATCTATAGACATTGTCTTTTTTCATATTTATAATTACTTAGGTGTTTTACACCTATACATAATGTTAGTTTCGAGAAGTTAAAAAAATGTCGTATGATTTTTACCTTCACGTACAACAGTGACTCGAAAGTGAGGAGCGCAGCGATGTTAGTTTCGCTTTAAAGTTGAAATTAGCAGTGGAAATCAGATGGTCGTAATAAGTCAAACAGTAACCAGAATGTCACGGAACATCGAATAGCAAGTAGAACATCTCTCGGAAATTTCAACATGAACAGTATCTCTGACTGCTAGACTTCACTTCGTGAAACGTGGCAACTTGTTAGACCTTATAAACTTTGCGTGCAAACATTGTTTCAAATAATGTTTTTCTCCTATTTTAGTTGTTCTCAGATTAACAACAAGATATTCTCGCGGACATTTTTCTTCCTTTTTCTTATTTAGTCTCAAATTACTATGTTACTTATTGCACTTTTATATTTAACTTTCAATATATATGTAATTTTCAATTATTATTCGAACGACATTAGCTTTTTTTTTTTTAAAGAAAATGGTGGTATTCCGTGTCATTATATGTAATAAAAGTAAGAATAAGATGCATTAATTGGACCAATATTAAAATTCGATTCGTGCTATGTCTGCAACGAAACTATAAAAATATTTATTTTATAATATATAAGAACAAATAGTGTCACCAATGTTTATATTATCCATCGCATTGATCAATATGTGTTAATATCGTAAATATCGGATAAAGAATAAGGAGCTAATATAAAATTTTCTTTTTTTCCAGGTTCATGGTGGTATTGGTGTGCCTCATATTTAGTGTTTTGTCAACGATAGACCAGTACAGTAACTTCGCAAACGAAACCCTCTTTTGGATGGTGAGTGTCTTCTCTTTAGATTCAACGATAATCATCAACTACCATTAACACTAGGACTGCTAAACTTGGTTTGAACTCTTTACTTCTAAATTTACTAAACACGTATCATCGTTTTTGTTAAAATTAATATCGACTTCAATTCGAATAGAAATTTAATTAATCAGATATACCTACTCGTTTCCGCTATCTGGTTTTAATTATTATTCGTGTGCACTACATCCCGGTAGTTCTAGTGTTAATTTTAAATCCTTCAAATTACATAAAAATCATCGTTTGTCACCCACGCAATATTTTCTATCATTGCTCCTTTTACTTGCCAAATTTCAAATACTCCCAAAAGACAAAAGAAGAAAAGAAATTTTCCAAAATGTAGAATTATTTCAATTCTGGATTCAGGGTTAGAAGGAAAGCAATACTCCGCGCAGTGGCGTTTAACAGCATAAAATACACGATTTCCGAGCATCTCTTTCATTACGCGATTCGTGAAAAGAGAGCTTGACGTATCCCTGTCGTTTGTTTGCGCGTCAAACTCTCCTGGACATAGCTCGGAATCACAGGCGCTTAAACACGTCATGAGCCACCGCAAACAAAGCGACGTTTTGCGAGTAATTCGAGCGTAGGTTGATTAAGATAAGCAGGCTTAATTAATTATACCGGGCGCGGACGGAAAGTCAGGCTAGAAGTCCGACGACTTTCGAGAGGGAAAATTCCGAACGCGGAAGGGTCGCCTGTTCCCGGCGAACAGCCACTCGTGAAATCATGGAGAACGATCTCCTTTAGCCGATATATCTTTCAGGGAAGCGTTTAACGTTCCGTTCGAGCCTTTCAGGGCTTTCACGAAGTTCTCGAGAAGGAAACTGCATGGCTTTTCTTTACCTAGAGAGCGCTCGTTAACTATAGCCTCGTTGAAAGATAGCGTCAGCTCAAGGTCGTTCAGCCGGTTCCTCCACTCTGTCGTTTATTTCCCGTTCGTCGTTGAATTGGCCACTCAAAACTATTCAGGGGCGTATCCTATCGTGGTGTACCCCTGTGTCGCTTTGTCTTCCGCGCTTTCCTTTCTCGAGTTTGTTTCGCCTCTCTGCGTGCCTCGGCAAGCATGAAAGGAAAGCAAAGTAGCGAAACTATTACGAATTAGGTGAGAGAGAGATACTAGAATATGGAGATGAATGTTTGCAGAGTAGGAAAGGAGGAAGAAATGAATCATATGGCTAGATTGGATTGTATGGAATAGATGGAACGGTTTTCTCAGTGATCAATCTTTATTAGACCGAGGCTCGTGTCACTATGCTGCTCTTACTGCCGCTTTTTCATTGCGTTTTTTGAGAATTGAGGGAAGAAGTCATGTCATTTATTCGGATGAGTTGAATTTATGGATACTTTATTCGGATCGAGCTTTCTTTGGGGAAACCTGCGACCGAAAGATTAATTTATTTTAACAGTCAGGCTGCATGCGAGATATGTATTTGGGATAAATGTTGACGTAATTGGACGATTATGAATTATCAATTTTGGCCTTCTGCGATTACTTTTTCAATGTACCTGTAATCCCAAAATTGCTGTTTTTATGAAGATCAATGAGAGGAGCTTGCATCGCAAACAACGACGGGATTAAGAAGATGAAGTCGTAATCCACATCCGCGATGAGCATATGACAAGAACGAAGCCCCGTGCTAAGAGCCGAAAAGTGATGATCTTTTTTAATGCAATTTCTAATGTACAGTGTATACCCGAGGGAGCAAAAATCTTTAATTCAGTTGTACCTCACAAAGGTTACACGAATTTTTCTATCGCGTACTATTTGCGTTTGTTACCGAAACGTTTCGTCATTCGATATTCGAATATTTTGATTCAAGTGCAATTAATGTCTTTCCTGGCAAATTTTGGACACTTCGTTCGTTCTTCCCGCGTTTTTAAAAAGTTCGAAATATCAATCTTTTTTCAATTAATTTGTTAAATTAATCTGAAATAAAATCAGGATTCTTTCCCCGTCATTAACGAATTCTAAATACGAAATCTCTTCAGAATAATTTTTTAAATTAAATGTAGGTCGGATTTACGTGTTTCCTAAATAAATTTTTACTGCTACTTGCTCCTTTTATGTCTTTTAATTCAAAACATATTTTCTAAAATAATTTTTTAAATTAAATTTAAATAAAATTAATGATTTTCTCCTAATAAATTTTAAAAAACTTTGTTTGCTTATTGCATTCGAAACCATTGCACGAATGTAATGTGTCCTCTTACGCGTTTACTCGAAACGGTTTTTCGTAAGTGATCATAAATATTATCCAGGCTGAAAGCCTTCCTTCGTTTAGTTTAGGATAAATATTATCAAAGCAAGGAGGGTTTGGAATCGTTCTGATAAAAGTGCAGTGAGTATGGTTTTTAACGAAACTGGGCCCAGAGCAGGAGAGGTCGGTGGTACAGGTCGAAATGTTAAATTGAAGAATGGCAATGATTATGCTTGTTTAGTGTGTAAACAACGAACGAGGTTTTAAATTCTTCGAACAATAGCACGCGAACGAGTTGATTTTCCTCTTGTGTTATTCCATTTGAATAGAAATTTTTGAACTCGGACGGATCTGAAAAACACGCGTCATGATTCCATTTTCAATCGCCGATCTATTCATTATTGGGTTTGACTTTAATTTTAAATTGGTTGTTTCCGATTTTATGCTCCCATGACTTTTTAATCTCAACGTAACTATAACATCGTGGACGTAATTTACCTTTTATGAATTTTTTAATAACTTCACTCGATATTCCATGTGTACTCGAATAGTGATTTTATCCTATTATGCTTCTATGCTATGTATCTATATTATGCTTCTGTGCTGTTGATGTAATTTACCTATTTGGTATCCTTTGTATTTTGCGACAGTGGTTGTTTTTCGATAGATGAAATATTATAAGTGTAGTTAAAATGGCAAAGTCGGTAAATCGCATTGGAAGTTTCAGTTTTCATAGAAACCAAGTGTATGTCAACATACAAAAGGCTTTTCATTTATTTCATTTGTGGGAATATCAAATTTTAAGAGAATATTTTTAAGCCCGTGGTGTTCTATAAAAAACAGACCCATAGATCTGTGGAAATTTCAGGAAAATCCTTCATTTTTGTTTTTCAATAAAATCGAATTTTTCGTAATTATTCTTTACGTTATAGGTAATTGTGCAATATCGTAGAATCTCTGTTGTTTTATTTATATGAAATTAATCAAATTAATCAAATTCATTGCTCTTCCACAAACATTTCCATCCACTGTCCATTATCAATCAAACCCGCAAAAAGATTACACACGACACTTTGAAATGCCATAAAGTGCTACCAGAGAAAAATATTCCACCGCAGTATCTGTTCCATCAAGAATAAGGATTATTTACTCTCTATATTCCAAATTCATTTTTATCTAAATCGTCGCTTCCAAAATCCTCCTCGAAAAAAGCGAGCCACGTCACTCCGCTGAATCAATACACCAAAAATCAATACTCGCGAAACACTCTACCAAAAAAAGTCGGGGAGAAAACAAAATAAAAAGAAAGAGACAGATAAAGGAAAACAAGAAAAAAATGCACAATTTCAATCGTAGATCACTCGAAAGCTCCATTTTCGCGAGAACCTTCGTCCGCAATGAATCACCGAACCAATACACGCGAACAGGAATTTTCCAAATTGCCTGGAATTAAATGCATTTCGCGCTCCAAAATTCGTTCCTTTCGTTCGAATCAAATTTCCGCGCGAGGCTTTCCGCTGTAACTGAAATTCCGACAAGTTTTCGAGGGTTGCACCCCGATGCTGGGTGCAGGGGTGTCACGCGTATCCTCGTAAGTTATTATGCAAATATCAAGAAATAAGGGGGGATTCCGGGGCTGCTCGAAGGGATTGTCCGCGCGAGCCCACCCCAATGAAACGGATCTTCCATGTACGCCTGTCCATAGCCATTGTCAAGCGGACCATAGATCCTGCTTATGTACTTCGGGTACACACCATAAAAAGCTTTTTACGCGCATATTACGTGCCTTGACAAGTTGCCGTCTTCGCCCTAATGACAAGCCACCCCTCCGGCTTCCGGCTTCCTAAAAATAGACGTGACTCGACAGTTTGGTGTCAAAAGATTTTTGGTATCCGTCTCCTTTTTTTCATTTTTTTTCTTTTTTCCCTATTCTTTGTCTTCCCTTTCTCATTTCTTAAGTGCATGTGTTATATAATTATTAATATGTTTGGAGATTGTTAAGAATTTGGTTTTCCAGAAAATAGATACTTATAAGGAGAGTGCAAGTCCTTCAGGTCATAGATTTACTTGAAACTTTACAAGTTTGTAGCTTTAGTCATCTAGTTCAAGAAAATATATCATTATAAGGGCAACTACTCGATAGTTTTCGAGATATTTATGATTAGAGTTTTATTATTGCCTTAATTATAGATTTATTTCGAATATTTGTCAAGTGCCGTTGTGGCCTAATGGCCATATTATATTTGGTGACACTTGATAACTATTGATAACTATTAACTAATTAAGAATAATAAACTTTCAATTATAAATATTTAAAAAACTATCGAGTAGTTGCCCTTATAATGGTACATTCCTTTGAACTGGATGACTAAATCTACAAACCTGCAAAGTTTCAACTAAATCAATGACCTGAAGGACTTGCATTCTCCTTGTTAGAGAAACTAAGTGGATTATTAATTGATGTACAAATATATATGTTGCTTTATTATTTTAATTATTGTTTCTTAATTCTAATTTTCTCGTACTGATCATTTATTATTGTAAAATCTGTAGTATTGTCTACATTTTTTAGTACCATTTGTATTTGATTTTCTTGTCTTTTATTTAATTTTTTTATTTTTATTTAGAAAAGTTCGAAATTCTGATTTCTTATCTATAAAATACCTCCTCCAGTAACTACTTCAATGAGTTTTATATTTCTTTTGTATTTAAGGTTACTCGGTTTCCAAATTTACAAATCTTGTATTCTTTTTGGGACCAAAAGTACTTATCTATGGTCATCACATTTTGTGCACATTGTTAGTATCAATTAATATCAATGTTGCACGTAAATTGAAAAACGCAAATTTTTGACAATTCCTTCAAATACGTGTCCACAACGAAGTATTCTTTCCAATATATCATAATTCATCACGCTCGGAAAGTACATTCACCCTTGCAATCAGAATTAACCCGAATCTATCTGAAAATCAACATTTACAATTATTCTCTGTTATTTAATGGTGCAGCTATCTGGAATATTAATTACAGACTCGCGTGAAATAAGGGTAAAAAATGTGAAAGTTTCGCGGGACAACGAAACATCGCGATACTGTCATCGATGTTCCCATTTTTACAGAGCGTCATAGCATTGCAATAAAGGTCGTACAATCGATATAACATCTCTATATACCGTCGCGCTCGTTGCACATTTATTTTAAGAACAGGCAACTAATGACTGCACTAGCCTAGAAAGTCATCAAGGAAATGCCTTTCTCGCTGTTATTATGATTATCGGTCGGACGGTACAATTTATTTCACATTTTTCTGGCTCATTTCGCGTATTGACTTGTTTATTCGCCTTTCCAAAGTGCTCGTCGTCGGCCGTTCAGAACAGCTTGCCTTGCTTCGAACTTTTATACAGATACTTCGAAATCGTGATCGTATTTCGACGCTTATTCGAATCGTATCTGATATGTTGGAAAAATTCGATAAACTCGAATACGTTCCTGGCTTTATTTCCATTTTACATTTTAATTTCATTTCCTCGGAAATATGTCGGCAATTATGGTGACCTGAATTTTATTTATTTCGCGAGGAGTGAGTTAATTTAAAGTAAACCTTCCGACAAACTCGATTAAAATACTATTTCAACGAAAACGCAGATGTTGCTCTGCAAATGTTTGCCTGGTAATAGGAGTAGATCCATTATGGTCCTTTTATAGAATTCAATTACGAGTGGTCTTGTAGATTTTGTTCCTTTTCGTTGAAAAATACGTCAACAATAGTAACTCCATATTTTGGAAATGCAATATTGTCACGTACAACAGAAAAATAATTATTTTATTGAAATTGTGTTATTGATAAGATTTTGTCAAAATGTTTCAGAGAAATAATGAAATATTACGTAAAAATTAAATCGGTGACTATCCTTTATTGCATTCGCGAATAATGAGTATATGAAAAGGGATAATTATGAAATGATAATTATAAGCTAAGTATGAAACTTATTATTTACGGATATTACGAGACATTATAGTAGGATGATGAGCAGTGAAGGACACTAACAATGTATTAACCCTTTGCACTCGAGAGGTGACTTTCAGTCACCATTTAATAAAATTTGGAAGATCGATATTAATTAATATATCAAATTTAATGTAACGTAACAGTGTACGAGGTATCGAAATCAAATAATTCTACAATTCTATTATTATGCAATTCTTTATTTACTGCTCAAAAAAGTATCGTCAGTTTTTTTAGTAGAGAATCTTTGATTTTCTACTCTTCTCTAGCCAAAAAATCGTCGAGTGCAAAGACTTAGGAGTAGTAGCGAGACGAATGGGTGTGCGGTCTTACTTCTAAGGGAGTGCATGGAAACGTTTGGACGGCTTCTTGAAAAGCAAGGGGTAGCGAACGGCTCTATGAGGTTTGACTCGTGCGTTCAGGGTGAAAGAACAAACGATAGCGCGAAATTCTTTGTCGAAATGTTTGTGACTATGTTGAATGATTGAGAAGGAAAGCACGTGTATGAAAAGAGATAGATTTGGTTTTAACACTAGATTTACGGAACCCGTCAATTTGACGAAAGGGTTGCTCCAATTGTACGATGGTAACAGATTTAGTTAACTTATATTAAGACTGTTAATATAATATATAATTGTTTTTAAATTAAACTAATCGTTAAAAAAGAAAAAGGCACGTGGTTTCCTTTACCTGTCAATTTGGCAGATGTCCTCAGAAATAGGTATACAGGTAGCGTCCGTAAACCTAGCGTCAAGTAAGGATGCAAGGCCGCGTGGCAGGCAGAATTGAGAAGAATTGAGAAGTCATAAATAGGTAGATTTGAGTTGAGTTAGAAGGTTGAATGTGTATAGAGACATAGTGAATAGAGGATCGTGTGAGAACTTAGTGTAATATTTTAGTTAAGTAAAACCTGTTTTGTTATAAAAAGAGAGTTATTGTTCGTTAAACGCGCAGATCTCTATCTGCATAGGATTAATTTAGCCAAAAATCCTACATTATATTGTAGTATCACAGAATTTCCACCTCCACAGTTATGGTGGGTCAGTGAGTTGTAATCGTGTTGTTATTTATAATTGTGTTGTTAATTGTAGTTGTAAGAGTTTAGTTGATATATTTATATTCGTAGTCTTTACCGTAACCGCACATTGCATTATTATTTTATTCCTAATAAATAGTTTTTTATTATTTAACAACCACCCTGTCACTATAATATATTAAAGTTTACTTATCGTTTTTATACCGCACTCTGTTATTTTCAAACGTTACTGTGAAAGAGATTCGCAAAACATGAAATCGTAAAAGTTATATTGGAAATGCGCCTTTGTTTCATAAAACAGGATATACTTTATTACGTGGAACACGATATAAAGTATTTAAAACGTTAAAAACGAAATGCAAATAATTAAACGTCAAAGAAATTTTTAAACGAAATTTTTATTCGAATTTATGGTTTTGGCAATCAAATTTATTTCATCATTCGTTCACTACGTTCACCTACATTCGTATGTATGTAGGAATTGTAAGTGTGAGAGTTAGTGCAAAGGAACCCTTGAGCTTGTCTAGCTGGCCAGGGGCAATAGACAGTAACCTAGGGTTCAGTAACATAGGGTGCCCCATGAAGTGCGCGTGGAAGGACGAGTGCATGGAATGCAAGTGAAGAGCGAAAGACACCTCAATGTTTAGGATACGTGACCCATCGAGAGCAAGGCTATGATGCGTGATTGAGGAAGAAAGCTTGAGTATGAAAGAAGACATAGTGCAAGGTTTAAATGAGGGTGCGGGGGCTGTCCTGAGACAATCCTCTTGGTGAAAGTGCGACACAAGGTTTGAAAGAAAGTCGAGTCGGTGACAGTTCGAAGAGTTGACGTGCGAGTGTGAATTGCGTAATTAGGCTAGTCTTTTAGTTTGCATTTTCACTCTGTAGCCGCCAAATTCTCACTTCTGCTAATAGATGGATTTCTACTTGAAGGAGGTTCGAGGACTTTCTCACAAGTCCTCGGTGAAGCCTCGACTTCCCTTAAATAAAAGTTCCTGTGACACCTAAGTATCCCTGGTCTAAGGCAGGGTCTGCTAGAAGAGAAAACCAAACGCTGTATAGTTTTCATGCCGTTTCTATACATAGGTAAACCCTATATTACCCTATAACCGTAAGTGCGGTAAATTAAACTGGATTAGGTCTAGATCGCGAGTGCTTCACGCTGGAACCATCAATCTCATAGTTAAAGTATCCATTTGTAACCCTTTTGTACGTTTTGGTTCTTTTTTTATATGTATATTATTGTTTCTGGCGCATTAAACGTATGTTAAATTGGAATTGGATTGGCCTGCTAGTAGCAAGCCTTACTGATGAGTCCACTAGCAGGCCCGGGACAAAATGCATCCCTTCCTTTTCCCGTTGTCCTTCTACCTGCTACTCCATCAATAGCAACGATGACTACGGGGATACCACCAGGCCAGCACCACAGGAACAACCGCCCATCATCGGGAACAAAGAAGATACTACCGCACTTAATAAACCTCTCCTTTGGAGACAGAATATTTGGAGTGGTGTCATAGAAAACTATGATCACCTCTCTTACAACTCTTAACCCATTTGCATCCAAATGCGGAATATTCCGCGAGCCACGACTATCATCTATCACCGGGCGCGGAATATTCCGCGTGCTACGACTGTCGCCTATCACCGAACGCGGAATAATCCGCGAGCTGACTTTTTCCGTTATCAGTTGCTGAATATTCTTCATATGCCACAGATCACGTTTGATCCCTTTTGTGAGCATCTCATCTACATCAGTTCATTCTATTCTTAACAAGTTTTACTTTTGATGTGAAAATCCTTTTAACTGCCATTATAAGTAGGTGCTGATATGGGCGCGGTGATACGGGCTAGTCGTCAGTTGAACGTCGCTGATGCCTGAACACGGCACCTTAAGTAGAGCCATGATGCAAATGGGTTAAGTCTCTTTAGCTCGTAAATAAAATATATTGGAATTAAAATAACATCTTTGATTCCCTATATTTGCCAATCAAAAATATATCTTTACATGTATGTGTGCAATGAACGATAAGATTTGGAAGGAAATTTGGGGAGATTATAGGGAGATTGAAGGGTGATTTGCAAAAGGTGAGATTTTGGTTTGAAAGAATCTTATTTAGCCCTGGAATAGTCCTGTCGGTGAGAGTATACACGAATTTTGAAAGAAAGTCGGTGAGAGTTCGAAGAGTGTGAGTGTGGATAGTGTATTTAGTTTAATCTTTTAGCTTGTCACTTTACTCTTAGGTCTCTTTAGCTCATAAATAATATGTATTGGAATTAACAATATCCTTTATTCCGTATATTTGCCAATCGAAACGTATCCCTACATGTACGAATATTCAATTATTTACTGTTGTTATTTATATTTCTACCTTTATTGCTTTTACTTTTTTAAATTATTTTTACGTGTATTAATTTTGTTACTTTTCCTCGTTTTAATTTATTATAGCGACTTCGTATTAAAAATTTCTATGAGAATCTAAATTCGTATTAAAAGTAAAATTAGGAATAAAAGTATGTTCCGAGATGAATTATTATATGGGTGACGAATATCCAGTGAAAATGGTCACGCGATAACAATCTTTGGAAGGCATGAAACTTTGGGTGAGAATGTTCTTTAAAAAGAGTTTTACCTTCGAATCTAATGGGCCATTCAAATTTCTGTTAAAAAAGAGGTTTCCAAGGCAACGTGCAAAATAAAGTGCCGTTCATGTTGCGTGAAATGGAAAGAGAGGTGAATGGAACTTGAATTGGAAGAATATATGGCATGTGGTTACAGAATCAAACAGGGTATTATTAAGTAATAACTTTTCTACACCCCATTTTTTCAGAAAAATTGTTTAAATTGAATCTTAATTATATTTTTTAAATTACTGTTCCTTTTATGCCGTTTCATATGCTTCAACATTCGCTTTTCACGCTAAAAGAGTAGAACAATGAGTTAATTTTCTTTTTAAGGACTTTGGAGAACAGAAAAGGGAAATTTTTCAAATATTTTCCATAAATTCGAAAGCTACGAGAGAACAGTGTCCATAATGGATCGATAGATATTTTTGATAGATTTCGCTCAGGGTTAGGTATTTTGCACGAAATGCTATTAATTCGTGAACGTATTTCATTTAATTAATTAAGAAAGTTTGTATTGTAGAATGTTTTTGGGATACGTTGACACAGTTTTTATTTCAATGCAGACTCAGTCAGTGCTTTTACCTCACAATGATGACGGAGACAAAATAGATAGGGTTACTTAAAATTTATTTATTTTTAATTTACTTAAAATTTCACTGTCATATTCGATGGCTTAAACACTTCTTATTCTGTATCACCAATTTTATTAATTGTCAATATTTTATTAATTTTTTCATTCTTATTATAAATTTAGATTGCGAGCAATTTGTTATCAGCATTATTAATTTATTATTAATAATAAATTTGATAATTTATACATGTTTTATAAATTAAAACTACACTGGCACCTCCATACGATAAATTTCTATGATACGTATATGTATATCAAGATACTTTTATTTCCTCTTTATTTTTGTCTGAAACCTTCGGTTACTCAGCTTTCAGATTATCGTAGATACCATCCACCTATCTGTAAATATTGGAGAGATATATTCCCCCACATGCAGTCTTACATCTTTTGTATACATTTTTGATTTAAAGTTTGACGAATTTAATCGAGTTATCCTACATTATGCCTTCCTTCTTTGTTCGCAGGAAATATGTTTGGTGGTGTTCTTCGGCGTGGAGTACCTGGTGAGGCTATGGAGCGCGGGCTGCAGGTCGAAGTATATGGGCTGCTGCGGCAGACTCCGTTTCATACGGAAACCGATTTGTATCATAGGTGGGTGCGTTTTGCTAATGTACGTCTGGTCCCGGTTCAATTAGCTCTCGATGCCCGAGGGTTAATCCAATATTCGCGTTGACCGATTGTCGTGGTTGGTATTAGACCGGAAATGCAATCTCTTTGTGTCGAAAGGCGAAACCTGCTCGATGTCAAAACTGTTTGCCGGAATCTCGTGTCTCTGGTGATTTCATCAATGCTGTTAGTTATCGATGCGCGATTGGTTCGAAATATCTGCTGATCAGAGCCGATCGAACATCGCGTGGAATATTTGGCATTCGCACTTGCAAATTGAAGTGCGAGCAGCGAAATTTGAGTTCTCGAAACTTGATCTACGTAAACGTAGGTGGATCAGTTACGCATCATCGTTTATGCAAAATAAGGCGGCCTGATTGATACATGTTGCTCTCTTCTTTTCTGAATTGACATCGCTGTTCTAACAGTGGTCGTTGATTTTTGCCTTTCCAGATTTAATCGTGGTGGTCGCGTCCATGGTGGTGTTGTCAGTAGGAAGCAACGGTCAAGTGTTTGCCACTTCTGCCATAAGAGGCATCCGATTTTTGCAGATACTGCGAATGCTTCATGTCGATCGACAAGGCGGCACGTGGCGACTTCTCGGCTCTGTCGTTTTTATTCATCGTCAGGTATGTCATTTTTATATTTATCCACATTCCACTAATGTTTTCCAAAAATTTACATTCATTCGGTAAAATTATAATAAAATACGTAACGATTACTAATAATCGAATTGAGAAATTAAATTTCCAATTCTCTTATAAAATTGAACTTTTTACAAATAAATCCATTTATCGTATTCTTTTACACGTATATATTTGGACAATGTCGATAACTCGAGATAATTATTATCTCGTGGTTAATCGTTTAGAAATAATTATCGAGTTTATGAATCGAATTGAACATTGCTCCATTTCTTTTACAAACACGATTTTCGAAAAGACCGTCGGGAAACAGAAGATTATTCGATATAAAGTTAATCGGATCACCGACTGAATGGCTCGATTTTCAATCCCAATGACAAACAAGCTTCGATTGTTCGCGTAGCGGATAAATTGACCCCGATCCTTTGGCTCCTCCTCTATTCGTTGCTATTACGGGAAATAATATTGCCGGGAAAATGTTGCGTTCGTCAAACGTGAAATCACTATGTCTCGATCTCGTTAAAAGTTCGTGATCCTATATTTTCCAGGAGCTGCTCACGACGTTGTACATCGGGTTCCTGGGTCTTATTTTCAGCAGCTACTTCGTGTATCTTGCCGAAAAAGATGTTGTCGGACCCGATGGAAAAACAGATTTTTCCAGCTACGCCGATGCACTGTGGTGGGGAGTGGTGAGTGAATTTTCTCATTTTAAAATGCATATTTCTTTTATTTGTTCAAGAATAAATTTTAAACCAAACAATTTTTATTTTTTTTATTCAGCTTCGTTTTATAAGAATTTATAATAGATGTGTGACAATTTTGTGTACTTATATAGGTTCAGTTGCGAGGGAATCAATTTTCTATAAAGGAAAAATTGTTTATTTTTCTCGGTGGCTATATTTCGTTAAAGTTCTAGAATTATAAAAATAATTTTCTTCTTTTTTTTAAATCTAATCGCGTGTTTGGTCAGGAATCTATTTGGGGTATTTATTGGCAGAGTTTAGATGCAGAATTCGCTGTTAAATTAGTTGACAAGATAATGGGATACCAATTATATGAAGCACCCAGCAAGTTAATTTGGTCGAGTGTAATCGATAGATAACATCGGAGTTCGATTGCCTGGATGATACAGTTAAATGGCAGACAATATAAACATAGTAATTAAATGAATTTTATTTCGAGTCATTCTTCAACGACCGTGAATTTAATAAGAAATTTCTACAACTTCTCTGTACCTTTCTCGAACTCGTAAATCTCATTCTTAAGAGTTTCAAGCATACCATATATCCTCGTAAAAGTAATTTAAGTAAAATCCCGGATGGAAATTGAAACTGGTACGAGTCGTTCAAGTAGTACAACCTTTAAATAATTCAGCCCCGTCCAATAGTCTTTGAATATCTTCAACATTCTTATAATCCTTTAAATGTCACATAAGGTTTGACGATCAATCCTATTCGACAAATTTCTAATCCTTCCTAGATTGCAAACCTGTATAACATTCTACCATATAGTCACATTAACACAAAAACTACCAATCCAGTCGAAATGAGTGGTCCCAGAATTTTCCTTTTTGCAATCATCGAACACATACACCTGCTTTAAGAATAAAATTGGTATCAACTCATATTAAGAAAGAACTGTAATCAATATATTCACTTATATTCAACGTACCGCTGAAATTACTATAATCTATGCACGTTATAGTTAGGTACCCATTAAAGATCGGTAGTTCTAGTGTTAATACACCCAACGCAGCACGGACAATTATCCAATAAAAATCACGAATATCCCTGGAATTCCACATTAGGGTTAATCATCAATCTCTTTCAACTTCGCAACGTCCATCACGGTACCAGACTATATATCCAGTCTCATTCACGTGGCTCCACTTAATAAGTCTCATCCCTTCCCGTCTCCCTCGTTCGATTTCTATTAACGCCAATAATTAATTCGGACCACGGATTTCTGGCGATTCCACCGAAACGAATCGAACCGATCTACTCGATCGTACGGACGCGTGTTTATCCAGCGACGGCCGCTAATCACTCGGAAAATATGTCTGTATTTATAGCCGTTGTCGAATGAGCAGCGAGGGACGGGGATCGATGAAACCGAGGCCGAGGATTTAAATGTGAGCTTGATTAACGTCGCCCTGTGGATTGCCGACATTTAACCGCTGTCCGATTTTCCAGGAGGAAAATCGCGCGTCGATTGGGAGTTCGATTGGTATCGTTCCCTCACCCTGCCGCCCCCCGACCGAAAGAGACGCGCGGCGGAATTAAAATTTTAATTAGGTTGTTTTTCAATTTGGCGTTAATTACCGCGCCACCCGACCGTCGAGAACGGGTTTTAGTAAATTATCCGCGTAGCTGATGGCGATGACTTTGTGTTTCTCTCCTCGATTCACTGGGGATAGCTTCGTTGTGTTTGTTCGTAGGATTTCTGATAGTTGACGTGTCGATTTTACAATTGTACGTGGTTCTTCTTCTATGACTCTTCTGTAATTCCGTAGTTCTTGTTTTTGGGTATTTTATTGGTTCTATTTTCATACTATAGTCCGTCAAAAGACACGAGATACCGAATACGATGACTGCACGTGATGAATGCGTAAGCAGATCAAGACCTGGACCCAATGATTTGGTCCTGAAGGGGTTTTGGAATTCTGGAATGAAAAGAGTGCAGGAATGAGGTCCTAGTTCCTGAAACTCAAGAAAATAGACCAATAGCTGCAAACCACTTAACTGATCACGTTAATGTAAACATTGGTGCCTCGTTTCTTTAAAAGACTATTTAAAACACTAACTTAAAAGACTATAATTTTGGTCATTTCGAACGCTGTTTCGTATATATTCTTGCCAGCTTCTGAGAGATTTTTAATGAAATTGTGGGCTTATTTTTGGTTTGATTAAAACAGCATGATTTTGGAGACGAAAATATTTTTCAACTTTTCCTCTGACAAAATGTGGTGTTAATAATGTAAGTGGGATATAATGGAGGTGCCTTCGGCTCATTTTCTGTTTAAAAATTTCTTAAGAATGTTTTATGGATAATTTTAACATAAAAATTCCATTATTCGCGTAAAGTGCTTTGGGTAATGAGAGAAAAATTGTTTTGTTTTCTTCTAGATTACCGTGACCACGATCGGTTACGGTGATGCTGTTCCTCAAACGTGGATGGGGAAGATAGTCGCTTCGTGCTTTAGCGTTTTCGCTATATCCTTTTTCGCACTTCCAGCCGTAAGTATAATCCTATGCATGTATCCCAGAAATTCATATTTCAACACAGATATATTACGATTATAAAATTTTGGGTAGCTTTACATATCTCGAATACTATTAATTCGGATTTCGGACACTATCACCAATATTTTATACACTTAAATGAGCCGTTCACTGCACAAATTGATTAACTCCGTAAAACAAAAAGTGGAGAAATGCAATGAAATAATGTATATTGTTTTTTAAAATTCCCTTTATAATTTAAATCGAAATAAATATCGTAGAATGCATAAATACAAATGTAACTTTCAACTAACGGTGTATAAAATTTATAAGAAAAAATAGCCAAAAGGTAGTCGTTAGTATTGCTACCATTTTTATGTTACTGGAAGAGTTAATCGATTTGTGCAGTGAACGGCTCAAATATTACTTAACATGTAAATATTCGCAAATACACGTCGCATATAAAAATATTTATCCATGAAAATATAGATAAGGTTTCAATATTCTGCTGTCACCTAAAAATAATTATACTTTTAAATACAAGAATGAAAATACAAAACTCGAAACATCATTAGTAAAATAGAATAAAATGAAGAGAAATATAAATAAGACCCAGTCTTAAATTCAAAATATAATAATTGGAAAATGAAATTATAATTATAAATAATAACAGGGACCACCAGTTTGATTAATAAACAGTAAATTGTTACTGCGATAATTAACCGAAAATAATCAGGAAATTCTCTTTTCAGGGAATACTGGGTTCCGGTTTCGCGCTGAAGGTTCAGCAAAAGCAACGACAGAAACACTTCAACAGGCAGATACCCGCAGCCGCCATGTTGATACAATGCCTGTGGAGGTGTTACGCGGCGGACAAAGCCATCAACAGCGTCGCCACGTGGAACATCTACATCAAGGATCCAGCACCCACCGGACAGCCATCCACGCCTTTGGGAAAGGTAAGCTCTCGCGATTTTTCGCCCGAGTTCAGTGGCAGTAGCTACTATAGCCGTTGATTGTTGTTGTTTCTAGTTGCTTACGATGTTCCTCGGCTGTCTGATCCGACGCCGACGATTGCGATATTCGTTCTTTGCCGTTCTTTGCGCCGGGATCGTTTCAGTCATTTTTGCTTTCGATGGCGGAACGTTTAGGATAACACGACTGGGAACTGACTTGATGTTGCGCTTTCGTTCGACAGATCATGGTGGATGTTACTGTAAAATGTTACCTGTGGATGGTTACCTATGTGTCGATGTTGAGAACCTGCTCTGGTGTTGCTCGTGTTACGGGTTGCTGAGTGAATTAGCTCGAATTATTGGATTTTGTGCTTTATGCGTTTTCATAGAGGATGAGTTTGGAAGGAAAAAGTGAGGAAAATAGGATGTTAATATGATTACAGAAATATATATGTAGAATCTAACAGGGACGTGGTAAATGTTTATATAGAGATCAATTTTCATTCTGGTTTTTCATAGGGTTTGTTTTATTTGTACTTGATATAAATTTGGGATTTGTGTGACATTGAATTGTTATTTTATGGATTAACGTAACATTTTCGTCTTTTTTTTAATAGATATATAATGTGTTCTAAATAATTGTATATGTGGTATATGTTGAATAGTGATTTGTATTTACTTCTTTGAGCACTGTACACTTTTAAAAGTCGTGTACGTCCAAGATTGTGCTTTCATTCTTATGCCGAGTATATAAATTGAATGGAAACATCTCTGAAGAGAATAAAAGTATCAGATACGAAACAAAAAGCGTGAAGAATGGAGAATAGTTTACTTTGAAGTATCAGTGGTCAGAGGAAATATTTCATTCTTCGAAATTCAAAAGTAAAATATTCGTATGAAATTTTGTTACAGTAACATATATCCGTATCTGTGTTAACAATGAAAAGAAGCATCGAATTAGTTTCCTGTTTTTGAGTTCTGAACGTTCCTTTGTCAGAATTGAAAGCTCATCTGATTTTCCTGCCGTGTGTAGAACGGCGTGGCTCGTTTGATCTCGGTAAATTACACCGAATTGGAGGAATTTAATTCGTACCAGTTGCGAAAGAAATTTTTTTCTTTTCACTTTGTTACAAGGTTCAGCCATTAATCATTGGCACCTTTCAAAAAATAACAGTACTATTTTAATTAATTCTCGAGTACAGCACTAATTTTCAATTAATTCTAATTGCATCTTTTAAACCGTTTTATTCTCTAAAGGATTGAGTTAAACGTTACCGAGATTATTCGAGTCAGTATGTACAAGGTATTTTTAAAATGACGTTGGAAATTACAGACGCGATCACAATTAGGATCATTAAACAAAAAATATATTGCTTTAAACATAAATATATAAACATTTTGTTTTACGTTTAATACATTCAGAAACATTTTGAAAATTATCAATACGCTCAAAATATCGGTAATTTATGTTTCCAAGCTTTTTAAGCTCGATATAATTAACATAATCAGACATACTTAGTTTTTGAAATGAAACAGAAATTATTAAAGTCACGATTGTCATTTGACAGCTTGCAAACTACTCTGATAAATATTTTAATAAATAAGAAATAATTACTCAAAATACTTTTATAGGTAGATAACAGCGCAATTAGAACGAGTTGCAATTTTCCAAATTATACATCCACAATTTTCCAACATGATTTTAAAATCAACCTGCTTCCATCAGAGTTCTCGTTCGAGTTTGGTATCGAAGATAGTAAACGTTGTTTCGACTGAAGCTACCTGTTGGCACGTGAATTCGCTGATTATCGTTGAAATCGCGAATAATTCGCGAATTCCACTAAAACCGAGACAAGACATAAAAAGAAGAACATAGAAGAAAATAAAAGAGAACGAAAAACGGAAACAAAAGAAAAAGAAAAAAAGATAGAAAATAAAGGAGAAAATCGTGAATGCAAATATGAGATACGCGAAATTCCATTGCGATTTCGATATCGATCGCGGGGCTACGATTATCCCGCAAAATCATGCAGATAATTTGGCAGTGGATGGATGCAAGCAGAGAATGCGAATTCTGCTCTGTGTTTTCAATGTGCCGTTCAATATCCGAGATATCATTATAAATGAGTGTTGCTCGTGATTATTCGTGTGTTGATGCAGTTTCAAATTACGCTTGGAAGCTTTTGTATTATTATATTATTCGTTCTTTCCAGTTTCTCGAAATTCTCGCTTCTCTGTTGTTTTCTCAACCCTCTTCTGTTGCATTCGTTTCGGTGTCGTTTAGAAAACGGATCGTATCGATCTTCATTCCGGAGATCGGTTGTCACTTAACGCAGCGTTAACTTCCGCTTCGTTCGTCGGATAAATTTCCCAAACACGGTCTAACTTGCGGTGTAATCGAATTAGGGATAACTTTTTCTTATTCTTTCTTTTTTCCAGGCGAATAAAAATTTGAGAAAAAATCGTTCTCGCGTGGATATTTATTTAATGAAAAATTCGAGACATTGATCGATAGCTTTGTAGATTCGTGAGAGAAAATTGATCTTGTTGTTCATTGATTTTTTTTGATGTTTTTGTCGTTTATTTAATCACATGCGAGGCGAGGAATTCGAAGAACTTAATTTGGGAATACTTGATATCGAAAATTATTTAATATTCTTTCCTTCGTGAAACGGATTCATATTTGTCTAGTACTCGGGTTATTTTTCTCAATCTTGAAAGAGATCTCCGTATTTCTCAGATCACACAGGTACGAATTTAATAACTGTAAAATACTGAATCACGGGTTTCAGGACTCGGGAGTGCAATAATTCAGAAAATTTGATTAAGAAAGTTCAAAATTTGCCTCACTTCAAAAACTAATTTAAAGTAATTTCGAGGTTATGGTTTACTTTTCTCAAGATACTGTATAAAAGTTAATAGTGGTCGCACGTCGAAAGAAAGCTAATTAGAATTTTCTTTCTTGAATTCCTTTTTTTATGTAAACACCGTTGAAAATATTCAGTGCTTCCGATCGGAAAATCTATTTTTTATTTCGAAAGATGATCTCTCGTTCGATTACGCTACGAATGAATCTTCTGTAAATTTCGATATCGAATACCTGTTACTTAAGTGAATGCTTAGTTATATTTATTTATACTTTCTCTTCGTAGTGTATCATGCAACGTTTTATAAAAGGAAGATCTAGAGGAATCATCTTTTCATTTCTCCACGATATCTACGTTCTCTCACAGAATTTGCTTTCAAAACTTCGATCGATCGATTGTACCTGTTATGCAAATCGCTTCTCGCATCTATTATTAAAAAAGAAAAAAAAAAGAAAAAAAGAGAGAAATATTAACTTTCGAGTCAAGTGATCGACATGACTGAATTTAGATTGTATCATATACTCGTGTACATATATAAGCTCCAGACAAATGTATAAATATTGTATATAAAAATTCTCTTCTCAATCGCATTCGTTCGTGATATGTTGGTATTTCAATTTCTTTCATTCTTAATATTCTTTGAATTAGTTGCTAGTTTCTTTCTTTTAGTGCGTCATTAGCAGTTCAATTATTTTGCTTGGACAATTTCATTCGCTGATACTTTATTCGCCCGTTGCAAATTTTATTCATTTCTGCTAATCTGCCATCGAATACAATGCCCGTAAATTTTCAAAATTATTTTATATTAAAGCTATCAAATCATTACTCGAAAAAGGATAATTCGACGAATAATAAAATTCTCAAATTTATCAAAAACGTAGATGAAACTATTTTTAAATTCCTTCGTAAATATATTCAAGTTCGGGACAAATCAGGGAGAATTGAGGTTCAAGTAAAATGTATAAATCAACACAGAAAATTTTGGATATTTCAATGAAAGAAAGTAAATAAATGACAAAAATTCTACTTGAGGAACATTTCTCGCATCTGCTGCCAAAAAATTCGCGCGTACTTACACCCCATCGTCTTCGCTATTTCTTTTTCGTCCTTTCTTCTCTCATCCGTTCATCCGTCGCGATTTCTATTAATTCCATTTATATAATGTATATAAAATCAGCGTTCGTCTGATACGATATATATAAAATGTACCTGGTATATTTCAGTTGATTTGTGTAAAGAAGATGGTATGTAAAGGCTATTTAGATTTATTTCAATTTTTACTCTTTTGCATGTTTATTTATTTATCAATTATTATTCACATTTCTTTGTCACGTAACGGGAACATGTCGCGTTTTGCGGAACCATTGCCCACACACGAGTCTGTTGAATGTACCAATTCGAAATTTCTTCTTATAATATCTCTTACCTGATAATCACTTTTAGCTTCCAATAATTCACACACACACACGCGCGCGCACACACACACACGTATCTATATATACAAAAGCAAAGATGAATCCGGTTTTCGAAAATCTCACATTCGATATTTTCGTCTTACGTTCATTAAAAATGGACGTGAATTTTCGATGATAATTTACATTTATCTGAATATGTAATTTCATCGAGTCGATCGCGTTCATCGTCCCCAAAAATGACAATAATATCTGATTAATACGCTTTTTAGCGATTTAAGCTTTGAAGCAATTTGCATTGATCACTATGACGAGTAATTAGAACACGTGGGGGTCGTGTATGTCGCATTCGTGGATCGTTGTTGTTTCGTAAATCAAGTATCGGAGAAGGCTGGGCGCGATGATCGGCAACCCTAATTAGCTCGAAAGATTAATCGACGATCCACGAAGGGACTCGTTTATTCGACGTATATACTTATGCTCATTTCTCTATGTGTCTGTATTATTGTGTTTTCGTTTTCTTTTTTCCTTTCTCTTTTTTTCGTTCTTTTATTTTCTATTGCACTTACCAAGCTTCGTCTCACCATTTGAATTTTCGAAAGTGACGATTATCTGTGCTATGCAACGTGGTGTCATTGTGTTACGTACTATCGTGCATGCGCTTGAATTCTGTTTGTCGTGTCTCTGCGTACAATATATACGTGTGGGTTGCTTCCACGTACAGGGTGTTGAGAAGGTCGAGGATATTTCTTCGGAGTTGCTTCATAGATCGTACACCGTCTTGGCTCGTTTTCCTTTCTTCGCCGTAATCAGTTAGGTAGCAAAGTGAGTAGAGAGTATCGTAAACGCGCGTATATTTTATTATTTCGACATTTAAAGCTTGAAGCTTCGTGCGAGTAATTTATTAGCAATCTGTATCGCTTTAGTGTTTAAGTGGAAAATGTCTAGTCGAGTTTGGTAGGTTGTGTAATTTTGCTTAATGGTCATTGATAAGCTTCGAGGTAAATTTCGTTGATTTTCTTTCTAATTTTCTTATCTTTTCCTGTTATTTTCTGCTTTCATAAAGGCAAATATAATCGTAGTGATTTCTATACTCTGTATCTTTAAGGGAAACATATTTTATGTATTTTAAGGGTCTGTATAAAAGAAAATACGATTCGAGGTTAGGATTTGAAGAGGGAAATTAAAATAGATCTATAAATTAGAAATAAAAAGCTCACTCGTACATTCAGGTAATTTTACATTTTCCTCTAAATGTTAAATGTGACAAGTATTCTTGATATTATTGACATCCTGTACGTACAACGTGCACCGAGGACGACGAGTGACTCTGCTGAGAAAATACCATAAATAAAACGTCTGTCACAGAGAAATATTACTGTTTACATTATTCCAATTCACGCGAGTAAACGTCATCCCTATTACCTCGCAACACTGTTATTAAATTATTAATCAATAACCGTTAGCGACACATAATTCAGCAAGTACACACCACACCACACTACACGAAAATTCTTCGTTTCCTCTTACAAATTTACAGTCTACAATTCCATCGAAATTGTACTAGTTTCGATCAGCCGCATATCAACTAATCAAAATTCATTATACACACAATGGCCGATCGGAAACCGCATTTCAGTCGATTGAAATTCAGCGCGTTATAACATCCCACTTCCAACCGCATTTCGATTGATCAACATTTATATACCGGGCAATTTCCAATGGGAAACCGCATTTTCACGCAGGATGGTATTTTAAAAATCCTCAAGCGACGAAATATCACAACGCGAGTGGCATTTCGGAGACAATCTCGGGTCAGAGTCGTTTCGTCGTCGATTCAGTACACGGTATACGTGTGGCCATTTTATTTTCGCATCTGCCTGCAAGCAAAGAGACGGACGCGTCGTGGTTCTCACCGAGAGGACGGAGAATTTACGCTCGCCAGCTGTCGCGATCGCCCCTCGAATTCTTCCGGTGCCGTTTTCCTTCCCGTCGAGACCCGATTGTTTCCTGAATCGCGATAGAATGTCTCGTTGTCCACGCGAAACGTTTCATGGCTTTTTCGCTGGCAAATAGGGTTGGCCATTAAAACGCTCTAAAACGCGGCGACGCTTCCTGAATTTTCCCACCCACGTGTTCTTTCATAACGCATTTCCGTTTCCTGATTTCCCGTCACTCGGCTGGGTTATTCATTTCTACCCCCGGCTTTTCATCTCTTTGGCTTCGCACACCCGTCGTTTTCCATTTCGCTGAAATTGCCTAAGTCGAAGATGATTCGACGTCTAGTCGCAGACAGTGATCGAATAACGGGTTTCGCGATACTTTTGCAAATTATCGATCGATTTTATTTAGCTGTTAACGGGATAATTTGAGGATTGTATCTTCTAGTTTCGAAGGAAATTCGCGGTACTCTATATAGGTTTCATCGTAGTATGAGTCTTTGGCTTATAAGCGCGATAGTGATTTTGAGATAACATTTTCCTATAATTTCTGTTCGTATTTTAAACGAGTAATATGAAAATATTGCTATAAATATACTTGTTCGTGTATCATCGTATCGTGCTACGCAATCTTTTGTTGAAATTTTATTTTCATTGCCTCTGATATCACGTAATGTGTCATTATCTTGTCAGTTCAGTACCAGAACCATTCACATTAGTAAAAAAGTTGTTTAAATACGGAATTTAAATCTATTTCTATTATGGAATTTAGGAATAAATATCGATATGGCATAGAAATACTTCATACATGAAGTTATTCTACTAAAAAATAAATAAAATATAGTATTTAAATTTCCGACTATCATTCAAATGAGAAATAAGTTTTAAAATTACCACAAAGAAAATCATCACATTAATATTCCGTAAGAAAAGAAATAAAAATATCACCATTATGCAAATTATAAATAAATTCTGACACAGTGCAAAGAAACTTCGACCGCACAGGTAGGACAGGTAGAACCAACCCTGCAAAGAGGTAGCAAAAACATTTCTATCGTTATAATCACTCGAAGGATTTCAAATTTCCAATTAATGTCACGTATGAAATATCTGTCGAGTTAATATCCAATTAATAGCACGTATGCAATTATGAATTCTCATCGGCTCGTCTTAAATTCTCATCACGGCTTGTCTTAAAATTCCATCTTCGATCTGGTTAACTTGATTTACCCCATTGAACGTCGAAGCTGCCGCGTAAAGATTCCGCGAGCCAACAGGCTGTATCGATTATGGAAATTTCACCCTCGCGATTTCCTTTTCAAGATCTTGCGTAAGCGCTTAATCCGCGAAGTCTAAAATATGACGTTAATACGGAGTTTATGTTGCCGGCCCCGCAAGCAGGTTTGAAAACCGATGCTGACCCACTTTCGTCATTCGTGCCCGGAAACTCGTTTCGTTTTCGACGTAACCGTCGTAGGGGATGGTTCGCCCAGCTACGGAAAAAAATTCGATAAACCTGAAAAGGAGGGAAGAACGGATTCATCCTCGTGGCTCTTGTTTTATCTTAGCCTACGGTAAACAATTCGTTTTTCGGCCTTTCCTTTTTTTCTTTCCAACCCCTCACCCTCTTGCACACGTACGACAATTGCAGTTTTTCGAATGGTGTAATAAAATGTCGCGAAAAGGAATTTTAAACAAGTTTCTGGCATCCATTTAATTAATCTCGAAAAGTTTTGAAACTACCCTTTTTCCCTTATTGTTTCTTTTTCTCCCTCCTTTTTCGCTTGTTTGAGGGACATGTAATTAGGTTTTTATCACAATCGAGCTCGTTGCTTTCGTTTCGCTTCCTTCCTCTTCGAGAAATAACTTAGCAAGATGATGGGATTTGTTATTGGTACCATGTCGATGGAATTTTCTAAAATTTGCAAATTTTCCAGTTAATAATTTTAGGGACGATTAAACGTAGAGACGATTTGGAAATTGAAATTAGAAACGATTAGGTATTTGTGATACTCGCGAATTCCTATCGAAGTGAGAGGAAAATAATTTATATGCTCTAATGGTACACAATTGGACTGCAGAACAGGGTAAAACGGTGAGCATAAATAGACTAAAATGTTCCGAATGAATCACAAATCATGGGTAGCTAGTTAACCTCAAACACGTTATAATCATAGCACGTAACATCTTTTGATTTTTCAATTTATCATCGAGTTGTCACGAATGTTCCTCCTGTTACCTACACTTCCACCTAGATTCTATTCATATTATTATCTCGAAATTTTCTAATCGATTCCCGAGTTACGAAGAACGTTGAGCGTGTAATTGGTTAGTGTTTAGGGATTTCGAATAAAGATCGTATCATTTTGGAATAGTGTTCCCACATTTCGCAGGCATTGCAACCGCATCAAGAGTCTGATACGCTATCAATATGTCATCATCGCTGTGCGCTAACAATTAGCGCGGAATCTCATAGTGAGATAGAACCGTATGGTTAATCTGGTCGAACATTGATATTCTGATCGATAATCTGATCGCAAGGACTGTTGGATCACTAGCAATGTACCCGTGCCCGTTTACTTTTACGAATGCCGGGTGCATAGTTGCCTATGAAATATGAAGCGGATCATACATTCAATCGAATCCTAAAAAGGATCTATGAGTACAAACGGTAGGAAAATCGTGATAGACCGCTTGCTGGAACGTGTAATCCATGATCCTATGAACTGGAAACCCGAATGGTATTATTTCCAGATCCTAAGACTTTGATCTCCGCTATCGTGGTGTCAAAGCATTCAGAATAGACCACAGCGAGACCGCGAGACCGCTAAATGAAAGGAATGTGCCGCCTATCATGGCATACCGTGAGATCTGAATTAAAAAATACTGCGGTCCTCAAACCTCGACCTTCCTTACAGCGACAATCGACTATAATTTCGGTCTTGTGATCTCGGTATCGTTGAACGAGGAATTAGTTATTACTAAGTTACGAAACACGTGTCGAAGTAGTGAAAGCTGTTGAGACACTGGGATAGGGAAGCTTGACACCATAATAAATAGACTGGACCACTCGAGAATCGTAGAATTATGGAAACTATTAGATTCTACTACGACTAAATTAAACTACTACGATTCTAGAAATTTCAGAGTTCAGACCACATCTTAGGTTGCCAGACCTGTGACTATGAGAAGGGGAGACTCATCTCGAAATCGTAGGTCTAATTTTGAATCATCTAAACACCGTGGTATCGTGAGGTATATGAGCTTCTAAGCATAGAAATCATGATGGCTCTAAACATGGTGACTATTAATTACTACAATTTTAAAGTTGCCAAGCTCTCAGTCTTGGAATACTTCGTCTACTCTATGTCATCATAAGTTTCCCTCAGATACTCGGAATAATGTACACTGGATCCCATGATTTCGATATCACTTATTTCATTATTCGAAGCATAAATATCTCAACTTTGTCATCTTCTATGCCACGAAAATGTGAGACCACTATTCCAAATTGGAATACGTATCTCCAGAATCTCCAAACAAGATCAGCTTGAACCTAACTATTTTTCTAACATGGACACCTCGGAAACCAACGAACACCCTTTCCACCTCCGTATATGTCCTGAAAATTACAACCTAACTGCGTCGTGTCAGCCGGCGAGTCTAAGTTCTCGGCGCACAGGTGTACCGCCGGTGGCGGAATATAGGGAGCTTTTCAGATGGATCCGTGCTCGGGGCCGAGCTGTGGCGCTCGCTAGTAGGGATAGTGCATGTTGTGTTCGACGTGTGTTGTAATGGGAGGGCACCGGGGGTTCAGTCTCTGATGATCCAGGTGGCAAAGAAGGCGAGCGTACTGAAGAGGCGGAAGTCGAGGAACCGGATGGACATGCAGCAGCAGCAGCAGTCGTTGCCGCCGGTCACGATATCCGGTGGCGTGTCCAGTGGTGGCGCCACCGGCGACGCTGGCGGCCAGAACGACAACCAGCGAATGGAGAACGAGGGTGACGTTATCTTCTACATGGAGGAACCGAAAGCTGGCACGCTTAATCGTGCTAGGCGCGACAACCGGTGAGTCGAGACATCGATTTTTCTCCTTCGTTTGCTTCTCTGCTCGATCAAGCGTCGAGCTAGCGTTCTAGAGAACGGATGTTGAATCAGTCGAACGAGGAGGATGTGAAACCATGACGTAGTTAGAGTATAAGTATGATGTTAACCTTTTGCACTCGAGAGGTGATTCTTAGTCACCGTTTGTTTTAATGCTATAACTTAAATAATGAGTGATGATAGTTATATTAAGAACATCGAAATAAAATTATTCTATTCGTTCGTTTCTCACGCAAATTCATGATTTTCTTTTTTTAATTTTAGCATAAAGAGTATTTGTGAGTTTATAAAAATCCAAGAAGAGCTTCGAATTGCATCTTCATAACGAAGAAATCTTCGAGTCCAAAGGGTTAATATTTTTCAAATAGCCTTGTACTATATTAGTCACTCAGAAGCCAATGCGTTCAAGTTGATTTTCTGATATTTTCCGACTTTTGTAAATTTTAATGGAATAAATAACATACGTTTTAGTTATCAAATGATTTACTATTAAGCCGTTTTGCTTATTGGAAAACATTGACTTTCTCGATTTCTATTTTCTAGACTTAACCACATTGGCTTCTAAGCGACTCATATGTATCTGACCTGAATAATTTTTGAGCACATGAATGATTATGTTAAGGCTAGGCCAGTCTGTTACGGATTCGACATCTGATCTGTACGAGCAAGTGCCAGTGACGGAATAAAAAATTTGAAATTAAGTCGCGTTGAATATTCCTAAGGCTTTGATTAATCGTTCTTGTCAGCACATTTGACTGCATAAACAAAACGTATGCAGATTCCGGGATTGCTTTTAAAATGAACGAATAGTCTACTTCGTTTTCAACTTAATGATCGTTAATAGGAAAAATCCAATGGATAAGATTTAACTTCTTAATAATTTTTCGACGAAATAAATTCATTACAATGCAACCACGTATGTTTGAACAATTCGGACAAAATAATCCGAATAACGAACTCATTCTGAGAGTAGGAATTTGCCTTATTCTTTGATAATTTCGCGTTCTGATAATAGAATTCGCCGCTCGGATAACCAAATGCGAATTACATCCACTTAATTTTAACCGAAACTTTAACGTTCGTTTTTCACCACCTTCTAAACATTTCTTCGCAATTTGTGAAATGTTATTAAATTTATGTGAATAATCTTAGGGTCTTCAAAAATTCGGTTTTTGCCATGATTTTAAGGAATTTATAAATTATTATGAACTTAAACTGTTCGCCTTGTTACGTCTAACAGAATTGGTGACTAGTAATAAATAGTAAATTTTAATATTTTGTCGTTACAGAAGTAATTAGTAATTTTCAGTCGAGATATTTTCTTTGTAATTTTATGTTACATTTAGGTAGACGTATTTTAGTATTAGATATAATAAAATAGAGATAAATGATACAATTTAATGAAGATTTATAATTGTTCGCTTGCCAATATTTGCTAGATTATTTCTTTAATTAATATCTTCACATTCCTTGCTATCAAAGCTTCAGTATAAGCAGTAAATCGTTTAATAAATATATTTTGCTAGTCTCTCTTCATTAACTGTTTTCAATTTCGAATTAAATAATTTAAGAAATCCTACACATGTGATACTAAATTCAGAAGCGAATATAAATTTTCCCAATAGCAGACACATTTATTTTGTCAGACCATGATTTTGTTTTAAAATTGCGAAACAAAGTATCGATGCAGGGTACCGTTCCAGCCAGCACTCTACTCGCACCCGACCTAAAATATTTTTATAATTTTCAATATTACCGTTACCAAGTAAACTTTTGAGGATCGCGTTGAATTTCGAAATAAACTCTCCCGGGTTGTATAAAATTTGCAAATCGAGTTCTGCGAACTGCATGGAGTTGCGAAATAAGGTCTCACGTACTTGTTGAATTTTTAACTAAGCCCTCAGAGACACTGTCCAATTTCGGAATGGAACCTCTCGGCCGAATTTCTGGACGATATTAAACGATTCAACATTTTTCTATCAATTTCCACCGCGTTCAATTTCCTAAACGCACTCGTTATTTACATTTACGAATTATCCACGTTTATTCCGAATCCTTGACATTTTCTGAGACGATTCTGCGTCAGCAATCTTCGCGACGTTACCCACAGAGGACGCGAGCATCCCGTGAAAAGAAACGCGAATTCTCAGCGGTAAAGAGTCGCGGGTAATTTGCATACTTGAGGTCGATGGCACCCGAAGCTCCATTTTGAAGTTTCACGATTTACGGAAACTCTAACCGCGTGCTATAGCGAACCTTCAATCTCGTCGGGACGCTAGAGATTTCCCGTCGAAACTTTTTAACGCTGATCTGGAGATGGAGAAGGAAAGAGAAAGAAAAAAAATAAAAAACGGCGAAACGTTCCTCTGCATCGATTTTAATCTATTTCGGCCATAGTAGTTGCGTGTCACTCCGCTTCGATGCTTTAGAATTTTAGAGTTCAATTGGTGAATCATTTTTGAGTGAAGAGCACCGGATAGAGTTAATAACGGGGATTTTAGTGAAACGACATTTCGTTTGTTGATCATAGTCAGCTATTAACCCTTTGCACTCGACGACTTTTTCGTTACAGAAAAATAGTAATTCGAAGACTTTCTGTCATAGAATCGACGATATTTTTAAAATGGTAAATGAGAAATCATATGCAAATTAAGACGTAGAATTATTTTTCTTCCACATTCCACACATCGTTAGATAATTTTAAATTTGATATATTAATTAACGTCGATCTTTAGAATCTGATTAAATGGTGACGGAAAATCACCTCTCGAGTGCAAAGGGTTAATCGTGAGAATGATCGTGAAAGTAAATAGTTGGAGTCGTTTATTTTGTTTGGGGATATTACAAGTTTCGCCTTTCAGAAATTAGTCAGAAATAAATTCAGAAATTAATTATGGTACAATTATTTAATCTTTTTATCTGACCAACTCTGAAAAGATGATTTTATGTTATTATAATAGAAATGGTTATATCAAGATTTGGGCCATCTGGGAACCATATTTTTCTAAAAACAAAATTTGCAGAAGGTGAAGTCTCGCTCGTAATAGCTTTCAAGGCTTGATGGGTAAATATTCGTGCATCTTAAACATTTTGATTGCATGGAAATGAAGAATGGTATAAAGGGAATTATCATAGTCATTTTAAGGGTTTCGTTGAAAGAGAATGTCTCGAGAATTTATATTTCTGTTTCAAAGGAACGAGCAAATTATACTACTGTTGCATTGTAATGAAAAATAATATTATGCATTTACTGCATTACCACGAAATTTCGCAATATTTCATTTTTACGGTGCATAAATACGACTGAATAATCAGGTTAAATGAAAAGTTTAAATAACTTTTGTGATAGGATTTATTATATTAATACCAGTATGAGATAAGAATATAATTATGTAATTGTATTTATTCGCGTATACCTCGTGTGTATTTTTCACATTTTTACAGTACTGTTGTTCCTTTAATTCGGTTGCTTAATTTTGTAATTTGCTCTAGAGAGAAGCTCGGAAGCCGACTAACGTAAGGCTTATTAAATTAATATTAAAAAGCTTGATAGCCCAGTTTCGAGCATCATCCACCACACGCACATTTTAAACGTTATTCTCCAAGTAAACTCTCGTTATACATTGCTTTCGATATATTCTTCCATAATTGACCGTTCACGTTAAAGCAACGTACAATGCACGTATGCGTATAACTTGTCAATTTTCGTCTTCGAAGCACATACACGTTATTTCTCTTTATATCTTGCAAAGTTTCTTACAAAATTTTTGATTCTCTGTCTAATCTTTAGTGCAAATCGAGACCTCTGTAGCATCTGTCTTTCGAAATTTCACTTTTAATCCATTTTTACCACCATAAGATACCACAAAATGTTTTTATTATCGTATTTTCATATTTTATACTGCACAAATTAATTCTAACATTTTGTATTCAGAAAAAATCTTTATTCGCACTTGTATTGTGGAATTAGAGAAGTAACCTTCACAGAATCCTTGTGTCAATTATTTCCTTCAAAATATCAGAAACAATACGCATATGTTTTTAGTGTAGAACACATAAATTCCAGTTTCACACACACGCAGTTCACGTCTTTATTCGATCCAGAAACTTTCCTCAAGAATGCTTCTTAAGCAAGCCACTTTTCCATTCGATGCAAACTTTTCTCCAAGAATTTTCTCCTCAGGCAACTCATTCCCCTATGCGATTCACAATCTTCAAAAATTCTCCTTTTAAATAACTTGATTTTTGTTTTTTATCCGATTTGAAATCTTTCATTAGATTTTCAACCTTAATCATCTTACTTCTTATTTAATTCGAAATTCTCTTCAACAATTTCTTCTTCAAGCCATTTAGTATTCTATTGGATCTATAATCTTTCCAAGAGACATTAACCTTGCACTCGTTTTCTTATCGTACTTAAAATCTTCAAAAAGTTCTTTGAGGAATTAATTAATCCATTCAAAGAGCAAAAGTTTCTTCAAGAATTTCCTCTTAGAAGCAACTTACTTTTCTATGTAATCCAAATTTTTCTTTTCCATTAATTTACTATCCCGTTTAATCCGGGAATTTTATTTCTCTTCGAGAATTTTATTTTTAAATTATTAGTTCTTATATTCAACTTCCGAAGCCTTTAAAAATTTTCTCTTTCCTCTACAATCCTTTTTTCTATTCGATCCAAAATCTTCTTTTAACAGTTAAAAACAGCGCTCCATGAAATCCTTAACACCCAACAATACAGTGCTAAATATCCATTCGAAAACAATTTTATCCCTATCGAGGCGTGAAAATTTTTCTAAAAATCGACCCGTCAGCCTTCACTTGATAGACGGTTTTTGAAAAAAGAAAAAAGGAAAAGTCTCGTTTGCTAATTACTCGCATCAAGTATCGGTGAAATGGAGCAGGGATTTTCGAGGTGTGCGTAAGAGGCTGGAGCTGGGAAAATCTTTGGAAATTTCGCGGGGAAATAATAGCTGGTTGGGGAAAGTTGGCGTGACAGGAAACGTCAGCTGGCTGAAGGGCACTTTCTCTAGAGCGGCTTTGAACGTCGAACGAACTAGTTCTCGAGTTTGGTAGTGTGAGTAGCGTATTTCCGGTTGGCAGGGGAAGCCTCTTCACCTCGCAGACGAGCTCCGTCACGGAGGCCACCAGTGACGAAATTGACATTGACATCGAGGAACCGCAGAGGGTCACCACGTAAGTACGCTTTTCCTTCTGTCATCTTGCCAGATTTTCGCGCAAAAATGCGCTAGAAGCGTTTTACTGAGAAGAAGCTTAACAAAGGAAACGAAATGTTTCCTGTACTCTCAATTGCTACTTTGAGGAATTGATCGAGTGAATTAAGAGAAAGATCGAGTTGACATTTTCCTGGTTGACGCTTGAAGTGTGGTATATATCGTAAAACTTGTAGTACTACTTGAAAACTCGAATAAAGTTGCAAGTATGTAATCCAGCAGCTCTTTGGAAAAAGGGTCCCTTTGTAAAATCGTGTTTCGAAATATTCGAAATTGAAACTATTTTTTCGCAAACTTTATCTCACTATCAAGGGAGACCATAAAAATGCAATAATTGGGAAATTAATGATCTAGAGTGCAAGAAGGATTCTTTTTTCAAAATGAGGTCCTCAGCTTCTAATATGTCGAACAGTAATTAAATAGAAATCTTTGCAAGTATTTCTTATTGTTAGAGATGTAAATGTAATACTGAGTTTATTAAGTAGTTTTAATATTGGAAAATATATTAATTATTTTTTCAAAATTACATGGAATACAAATAATTACCGATATATTTGACTGAATTAGTGTGTATCGAAGAATGTTCAGGACTAGAGAATATGTCTGATCGAAACTCTGTTATATTAATTCTTATTAGAAGTCCCATGAGAAAAATAGAAGTTTAATCTCAAGCACATTTCAGTCAATAACATTTTTCTAACAACAAAGCTTCATAGCCCCTATTACGTTATCTTTCATTTCAATATTTATATTTTGAGAAAGAGCTTGATTCTGCCCTTACCTAAAACTATTAAAAAATAAACTAATAATAAAAAAAACTATAAAAAATAGGGTAAAATTCGATACAGTATCGAGACTCGTAGTAAGGTAATTGGGTCAAACATGAGAGCCGTGGTCTAAAAGTAAACAACACTGGTCAGACTCGTGGTTAATTTTCGTCGTGTCTCCACATGTTCGACGTCCTTGTTGATCATGGCACGGGCCATCGGAACTCAAACCGCAGGGTAAGAGGTTAAACAGAATAAATACACTAAATAAGGAAAATCTCGGGTCTTAATAAAATTGATTTAAAACTGTTGTAAATTTGAAAATAGTTAATCAGTTATTTACAATTATGTACATAGAATAGGTGTGATTAACGAGGCGTGCCCTTCGCGTCGAAGAGTACGGGGCTATTTTTGAACGAAGGAAGGGAAAGGATAGGATGATGCGTTTCGTCTGCTAGCGGACACGTCAATTAGGTTATCCAGCACTATCTAGGTCGGCTAACTATCAGAAACACGCGTTGCCTAAAAGAAACGTATTAAACGAAAAATCCAAGATTTCCCAAGACGTTTCTCACTTCCTAATTTCTACCACGAAATTCGTGAAACGGTTTTCCTCGATACGTAGACGGATCTCCTTGGAAAATCCGTGTATGAGTCAACTCTTTTTCGTTTGCACGTCGAGCCTGATAACAACGGGGGCGAAATGAAGGCGCGAGCAAGAGCCGAGAAAGCCTATATCTTCATGCAAATTACTCTCAATTTTGCATGCGGAATCGATATTAACCGGAGAATTTTCGTCCAGCACGTGCGGCCTTTGTAATACGCGAAACGGCTCTAAACGGCAACGTACGGCGTACATTCGATTCAACGACCAACCAGATCTCGTTAATGTTAAACGCGTCGCGATTCATAATCTTTCTGCTACACAATCGATCCTCTCAAAACCGCCGCAAAGGAAGTATGTAAAGCGTGCGGCGAGGAGAAATTTCCACGCGGCCGCGGCTCGGTGTTCAATGCAAACCGCGCGATGGTGATTCGTTTTATGGAGTTAAAGGGAATTTTGGTACCAGACGGGATTAATCTCGTTTGTTTGTGTCGCGTAAGCCCTTTTTAATACCACTGTACCAGACTTTATACGGGTTATGGAAATTATCCTATTTTGAATTTATAGATTCATCTTGGAAAGAGGCGTTACTGGAATTATCAAACGGGCAAAATGTTTACAGGATTTTAAATGTTTCTTTCCCGAGATGTTACAAGCGTTCAGCTATTTTTACTGAAATTTTCGTTGAACGTCGAAACAGAGGCGAGAACAAAAAAATTGTAATATTTTCTCGAGTACTTTTAATATATTTTACCACATACGCGTAAATAAATTTAAATACATCTTACATGTACATATTTTTATTATATCGACTTTAATTATTTTTAAATATGCAAACTATGTTTGAGTAATATGATAAATAATATAAGTCTCACACGACCAAAAATATTTTGGCCTTATTGAAAATCCTGTTTAGTCTTATCCAATGGGAAAATCGAAATTTCTTCTTTCACGGAATTTCCAGTTTTTCGTATTATAGTTCTTTACCAGTCTTGAATCATTTTCCCAAGAATTTATAGGTTTAGATTTTAGGGTTGTTTTGACAAATGGAAAATCATTCGTTGGACTTTTTTAAAGACTTTCGTGTCAAGTGTGAATCTCGTTGTATTTTATCTTAATGAGGTCTACTTGAATTCTGGTTGGATATAAAGGTACAGAATATTGGAATTTGATTTGTAATGGTATTGGAAACGTCGAGTATATACGATGGTAGTTAAAGGGGTGAATACATGGGGAATTGCAGAAAGTCGGTGAAAAGGTCAAGAATGTGAGAGAAGTAAAAGTAATAACTAAGTTTAACTTCGTACTTGCTTTTTTACGTCGAATATTCAAACAGTTTGATGTTATTTCAAAAAACTCGTGTAACTGAATTATTCTTTTCTCTTCGCGAGATTTTAACGATTCCCTTGAACTTGCGTTCCATTTTACACTTTTGCCGGAATTTTAAAATAAGCGAAAGGTGAAGGAGAGGTCCTTAAGGACTTAAAATCATTATCTAACAATCGATGGATCTTTCTTTCAAATAGTTGGAGTATTTTACAGATAAATATATCTATCATAAAAATGATCGTTTCAAATAGGTACAAAATAATTAAAATAATTATATGGCTGTCGACACAACGAACGTGGTAAATAAATAGGGATAATGATTATTATATATCGAAGAAGTAAAATAAAACGTTTCGATCCTTATCTTCATTCTCCCTGTAAGAAACATTACGGAAACCGTATCAATTATTCCTTCCAAAATACCACAATCAACCTACATTCCCGATGTGTAATAGAACATCCGAATTCCACTTTCACAGCACAGAATTCGCTTACAGCCAACGAGACAAATATAGTGTGGTCGTAAATTAAAACATCGTGGCTGTACCGATCGCTATAACGACACCCAGGGTCGTACACGACTCGTAGAAACACCTGGAATACACAGGGTGATACACAACGTCTGTCACGCTATGTACTCGTAATTAAAAAATTTCCAACAAAGTTCGTAATAACAAATTCACTGTAAATACTCAGCAGTAACTACTATCTTTGGATAGTCTAGCTAAATAAAAATCGAATCGTTAAATTTATCAATTTATTTTGATTTAGCACGATTCGCGATACCCCAAAATACTTTCAAATTAAATTTTGTCACGTTGATAGTAAATTTTCTCGAAATCCTTCACCTTCTCAGCTATATTTTCAGTCAAATCTTTGTTCCAACAGAAGAATTGGTATCGCGGTCTTGTTACACAACTCTGATACTCCATTTCTTCTTCCTAAAAGTACCTCTACTGACCAGTACTGTACGAGCCTTCTAACTTGGTAGTCGCGACGACACAAGGGTAAAAAGAATATTCTCTTCCTTCTGTCTTTGATGCTCCTGAAATCTATTCTCTTAGTCTCTTGACAGCACATTCTGACATGGTAACAGCACAAATCGTGTATTTTATTAAATAATTAACACTGATCCTGTATCTCCACCAAAGTGTAGTTCTTGTCTCGATGTATCCCTGTTTACTCTCTTTATCACCTAGTGCAATATAATTCCATTTCTAGATGTGACACCTGCAACCGGTAATGAAGATTCATATGTTTCATCTTCACAGTTATCTTAACCCCTTGAACGTCACAATTCGATATTAAAATCCTCTTTCACGATGACGCAAATTTTCTGAGGCATATGTAACTGGTAAATTGGTAAATCAAAGATCGATTTCACCGTGGGATTGAACGCGATTATGTATATAATCTGAAAGTCGATTGATACTTTACACTCCAGTGACGGGTTCTTCATGTCAAATATCATAATTATAAGCTTTAACGTGCGTAAAATTTAACGACTTTCTAAAATTTTAATCTTATTTCATCATGGAGGAAATAGAAATAGAAATACTATTTCCATGTATAATTTTTCATAATTAAATCGCAGTGTAGGGGGTTAATTCGATGAATCAATTTTAGGACTAGCACGGTATGCGGATCAAGATATGTAACATAAACATTGAGATGCACAAGCAACCTGATAATCTGTAAGTACATGTAATTGGTAAATAAAAATCTTTTGTCCCGACGTATATATACGATACAGTGGTTGGACGAGTTGACGAGTGTAATCTTACTTCACTATAATCAATCAGACCCACGTTACTTCCGGTTACCAACTTACCAGTCTCATGGAATACACTATATTCGCTATGTAGACTAACCCGCTAGACAATGGTTTCACTATACGTTTTCTCCCATTCACTCTACCAAATAAATCGCTTTTTGGAGAATATTATTTTCACAAAGAATCACCCTCGCGATCAGAGCTATAGCAAAGCCAGCCACATCTTCGAAAGCAGATCCCAAGCACGTGGCATTGACATTTCGAGGGAGTCTCCATTCTCAAAAGCGGAATGGAGCGTTACCTCGCGGCAGCTCTCGTGAAAAGCTTCTCTCACTCTCCCTCTCTCCGTTCGTCTGTATCTCCCTCTCTTTTCTCCTCTCTCTTTCGAAAAGCACGACACGTAAGTGCTTTTTTCACCGGTGCATTACTTCGCTTCACGGACGGCCTATATCCTTTGCAAGCCTAGCACTCGAACCTCCGACACAAAGACAAGTCGCGTTCGGAGTTTCTCTCTTTCTCCTCTTCTTCTCGCGGCGCCGCGACGCGCATCCCTCGAGTTTGATGCGCGGTCCGCGTCTCTATGTTTTCTCTTTTTTTTCCCTTTTTTCCACCCTCCCCGTTCAACCCTCACCCACTTCGTTCTCGCTTTCGTCACGAAGCGCGAGTTTGCCTCGCTTTGTCGCTGAAACGTGAAATCGTTTGTGAAAATAGCAGCCGAATAGTCGACCGTTTTGTCGAGCCACTCCAATTTCTACCGCGAATTAAGCATCTTCGACACGCGAACGATGGGTTGGGAAATTGGGTGGTTGAATTGTCGCAGGAAAACGCGAAGATTTAGTGTCAGTTTCTCAGGAAGTACGAAACGTAGATGACGTGATGGATTTTTGGTCCGAATGTGGTTCGAAGGGGTGTATTTAAATACCGGATTGGGGTTAAAGTGGATGTTTAGATGGGGATTGGAGTATATGAATTCGATTTTACTTGTATGCATTGTATTACAAAGTTTGATTGATGGTATATAATGAAGTTATTTTAATTTCTGTATGTGGGGAATTATTGTGGTATAATATTGGTTAAAAAATAGTTATTTATCATTGATTGAAGATATTATTATTTTGGTAGAGGTTCAGTAATTAAATCTGTCGTTTTCGCGGAGTTGTTTTAATTCGTATAAGTTTGAAACTGTAATGTAGTAAATGTAGAAACTGTAATGCACGGGAGGTCAATGCGTTAAGTGATACAAGTCAACCAAATGGTAGACAGGAAGATTAATTTTATTAAATTTATTTCGAACGACAGATTTTATGACCAAGGCTTATATCTGCTTAATCGCAATGATTTTATAGTGAGAATTTATTTTTGGAATATTATATTTGTTTTTTTATTGGGAAAATTTAGTTTCATAATTACTGCGTGTATTCTCCATACTTAAACTTGTCTATTTAATTCATACAAACCTCCAGGTAATTTTTTACTAGGGATTTTTAATAAAATTCTTTAAATTTCTCTTTACATTATTTTTATATGTTCAATGGATGAAAGTAGCGAGTAGCGCGAGTGTAGCATTCGTGCTCCGGCAACTGCTGATTCCACTGAAACTTTGCCTCGGGTAAATGTCGACGGTGCTTTCTGCCAGATGAAAAGACAAATATTATTTTATTCATAATGATTTTTAGTCTCGAAAAAGTTAAAGGAACCGTGACATTTTTACATTCGACGAAACTTTAGTATTAGAATTTCTGTTGACAGTTTGTCTAGTATATATAAAATCCTCTTAATATAGTTGTCCAAACAAGACCAAGGAAATGCCTCTTACTTAATTGTTAATTAAAATATCGAAATTATACCAACAATTTAACATTCCATTTTAAACAAACATTTACACTGAGACATATAAACAGATAACCAATTTAAATTCCATTGCTCGTTCTTTTAAACATTTCCAATAACCAATGTCATGTCTTAATACACATATTTTATGTTTACAAAAATATTTGTAAATAAATATTATTATACGAATCTGTAAATTAAAATTGAACTTCACGCCAATCTTCCATTACACATCTACAGAACAATATACAAACACAAACTAATATATGCAATGAATTAAAATTCCTCTATAATCTATAGGCAGCATACACATAGTCAGTTTACCCATTCTAATAGTATCTCGATTAAAAACCACTGAATATTTAAATTCCTTATTTCGATCACGATAGAAAATGAGAGGAAAGTTAGTGATTCTGTAGAGTTTCGCGGCAGTATATATGAAAAAACAGCCAACAAACATCGCATGGTTTCGCGTAAACTCGCGCCATGAAATACCGACGGTAACAAACGTCGAGAAGGTACCATCGTCGAGGTCGTTCGAGTAACGCGAATCTCCTCCCAGAAGGAGTATACAAAATCCTCCTTGTCCCATTTACGTTCCGCGTCGAGAAAGCGTCTTTGCTCATGGCAAAGCAGCGTTGAATCGTAAACAACCGAGGAACGAACACTCTTCTCGAGAATGGCCCTGTGAACCGGAGAGGGTAGGTGAATGGTACGCGTGTCGTCTAAACCAGCTAGCAGAATCGTGAACCGACAGCGAAGAGTGTTTTCGTGTAATTTGGAATATCGATAGGTGAACTTACGCCAACGATCGATGGTCGATGTCGTCTTCCTTTTTGGCCAGTAATTATTTTACGATATCAGTGTCGAAGCAATGTAGAGTCACACATATGCTGGAGAGTATTTCTGCTCTAAAATTTCCGCAGACTAAGGACTGGATCTGACTTGATCTCAACTCTAACTAACTCTTAAAGATTGCTACTAATAACGAACAACTCTTATTAGACTCGCTCTTAAAAGACTCTTATAAAGCTCTTAACGAACTACACAACTCTTCACGAACTAAAAACAGTTATACTCTATTTTCCAGAACGGACCCTTTTAAGACCGTCTGAAAGGCAAGGGCCTCCCCAGAAGGAGGAGAAAACTCCCTCTACTCCAAGTTTAGGGGTAGAAGAGACTCCTCCTTTCGGCTTAGACTCTCCGAAAGGTCACCCTCGGTTTACGACGAGGAAAGCCGGGGTTGTGCTAGGCCATCCCATGTGGCCTGGCCCCGACCCCCTATGACCTATCTGACAGCCAGACCCTAACGGGTCCTCTGAACTTGGCTTAGTGTTCCCTGCAGGAATACTTTCGATCATTGTGTCCTAATAATGCCTAAAAATATCCTACAGCAGTAACGCGAATCTTCTCTGGAACTCTTCTTCCTTTGACTTCTTCGTGTCTTATTTACGAATCAAGCTCCATCTCCGGTTTCCTAAATTTCGATCACTTTACTGTGCCCGATTTTCACGATAAATTTGGAAAGGGAATTAATATTCTTTATGGTGTGAATAGTAAATAGTAAATAATTTTTGGAATCAAGATACGAAATAGAAATGTTCTTTATTTATGTTAGATTAAAAGTTGCACGTGAATTATGTCCACGTGAGAAAGATAAAGAAATGCGACTAGGATTTTACTTGGAAACGAATTGCTTTTGACGAAATTTGTTAAAAATAGAATTACCGTGCTTTTCAGGCTAACGGAAGCACATCGAAATGCCATAAGGGCAATCAGGAAGATCAAGTACTTCGTGGCCAGGAGGAAGTTCCAGCAAGCACGGAAACCGTACGACGTGCGCGATGTGATCGAACAGTATAGTCAAGGCCACCTGAACATGATGGTTCGAATCAAGGTAAGAACAATTTCGTTTGTCACTGTTTATTTAGTTACCGTTTATTTATGGTGGCTAATTACCGCGATACATTATGACGTACAGATACCTGAACGTATAGTTTATTATCAAAACAGTTAATTGCTTATTCCGGCTTGTGCAAATAAACGTACAATTGCTGCAATTAACGATTAACGATTAAATTATTTGCATAATTTCGTTGTAAAATTCATTTACAGCAAATTAAACCTTCTGTAACATTTTCGAGTTTGCGCCGAAAGGGATAAATAAATAAATCTTTCGGTGCGAGGATAATAAAATACTAGTGAAACAAAATAAAATAAAATCAGTAATGCGATAGAGTCAAAGTTATTTATAAATTACTGGTAATCAATAATTGCTGTAAATAAATAAATCATTTCGCGCAAGAATAATAAAATAGCATGTAAATACGAGAGAATATAATAATACGTTCGAGCTAAAATTATTTGCAAAATTGTAAAATACAGATACGTAGAGTAAAATTTTCGAATTATGACTAGTGACAATACCGTCGCGTAATTATGCCGAGTATACTCCCATAATTCACAAGAACCAGTAAACCTTGCGACGACCGAAAGGTCAGTATCGCTGTAAGACAGTTAACGAATGAATAGCTGTAACAATTCATCTAGGACAGATTGTCCACGTTGCAGTTTCGAATCATATTGTTCTATTTGAACTAAAGCTGTAACTATAGTTCCAGTACACCGTAGTACAACTGGATTCACGAGTTATACATTTGTCACGCTAACTTCGTGTCTTGAATTTATGAGACATCGGTTACCGTCGAGTTCCGAAAAAGAAAGGGGAGGAAAGTGAGAAAAGGGAAACTAGACTACGAGGGTATCGTGCACGCAGAAAACAGAAATGTGAAAAATCACGCAACCCTTACGAGCAAACTTCCACCCTCCCATTTCTCGTCTACCTGAAACTTCCCCTAAACTTCCTTCCTTATGGCATCTTGAACAGGATAGAGTGCTTTGAACTTTCATCTTCTCGCCTTATAAATCCTCTCGGATAGAAGAAATTTCAAAGAAGATTAGTAATAGCGTAAAAATACGTCAACTATAGGGTTTGCGGTAAAAATGTACAACAAAACGTAGTTAAATTGGTTATTATTCAGATATGCACAACCTGTTTATAGTCGGGAAATTTCAGCAAAGAATCTCTGCGAGGAAGACCTGGGTCCTTTTGAGTGCTCGTGAAACTGCCAAGTTCCTTTGCTAATGCGAATATTGGTGTTTACACGTGTACGCGTGCGGGTTCAATATGACGGGGAACCTGGGAAAATAAAGAATCGAGGGAAATATTTTCCACGTTCAAATTAGAATCCTCGTTGACAAGTTTCGAGGAAACCACCCGAAGATCGGACGAATATTATTTTATTCGGAAGCGAAAATTAACTCTTTGACCATCGTACGGGGGCATTCGATACATACACAAGACAAAATTCGCGTGGAACGTCGATACTTGTTATCTCGAAAATTCGTCTATCAAATTCGTAACGAATCACTATGAATGAGTAAAACACAGGACGAACGGAATGCTAGCTCGGAACGTTGAGAGAAACACTTTGATCATTGCGCGAACCAACAAAAATACGCGAGAATCGAGAAGATCATAGAATATCGATAGCTCGATCAAGAATTCCGTTTATGGGCACCAACGGATCGCAAAATGTGCACAAGTACAGTGGAACCTCTGTTATTCGAATTAATCGGGGATTATAAGCGTTCCGATGAGAGAATTTATTAATAGAATACTCGATTTTGCAATTTAATAATTTAAATCTAATTTGGTTGAAAATTCGTGTATCCCGAATTTTCTACAAATTATCTGCTAAATCGCGCAACGTTTTTAGTCAATTTAACCCATTAGCTGCCACGATACCCATTTGGGGATTTTGGAATTTTATGTACACCACTCGGCGCTAAAAATGTATTTGGTACGCATGACAGTTTAGTTTTATTCTATATAATATATATCAGTCAATATTGTATGTAGCAAAACGTGTCTACTCTGTGCTTCGTTTCTATGCAACAAGCGAACAAATTTGAAATTCGTGTGTAATTTGAACGGAACAGAATCGTCATATTTGAAGCATTATATTTTTGGTATGGTTTTTATATTATAATGAAATATCGTACATAAATATGTCATTTAGAGATTATAGTATGTATAAGATAACGCATATAAGAAAAGAAATAGTTTCTTATTAGTTTTCTTTCATGCAATCTGCCACAGTCCCCATTTGGGACTTTTTTTAAAAATATCAAATATTTTCAAAACAAAATATAATTTGAATATAATTATACTGTTATACAACCTTTCGTGCATATATATAACTTATCCGGCGAAAAATTTCGAAAAAAGAAATTTGACAGTTAATGGATTAATTTAGTATGATTGCATCCCTTTTATACCCCATACCATCTCAGCTCCATTTCTAAAGCCTCGACTGCTCGAGAATATCTGGCTACGTTATAATCATGATTATATTCATGTTCTCCATCGTTATTCCTCACAGATATAAGACTTTACTGCTATGCTGCAGCAAACGGTTCCCGATTTCCACGATAAACGTCATTTTCAAGGTGGTACACAAACCCCCGTGAAATATATTTGCAATTCGGATAATAGAAGTTTCGAGGAACAGAATATTCGGATCACGAATTCCAAACAAATTCTCTAAGCTATCGCTGAATGTACCAAAATCAGTTACAAATCGACCGAAACAAATCCTCGCCGATGAAATGACCCATTAGCCATCCCGAATGACAGCCATTGAAAATTCTCTTTCTTCCTTGTCGGTGCAAATACACGTCGATTCCGCTGTGAAATGCCAGCTGGGGGAAAGGAAATAGAAAAAGAAAGGAAAAAAGGGAAAAACGCTGGGAAGATGAAAAATCGGTCATCGAGGCGAGTAACGTTTAGCATTTCGCGATAGAACGCGCCGCGACGCTCGCGGCGTCGGCACAGAGACAATGACGGCCGTTGTATCGCGTATCGTTTCCCATCGGGGAAATGCAGATTGCGCGTCGACAATTATTACGTCGCTGCCAATCGCTGTGAGCGAATAAAGCCAATGTCAGCCCGCGAGACAATGCAGTTGTCAATAGACGGAACGCCGGGTGCTGGGTTAGGTGATCGGCTGTCGACATAATGGCATGCCAATCGGGACCGTATCGAGCACCCTCTCGTGTGCTTGCTACTGCACTTTGCGCTGTTTTAAGGGATAACCCTTGATCGATGGGCAGCGAGGATCGTTTTTGACAGGGCTTTGACGTTGCGCCGTTTTGCTTCGCTGTGTGCGTGCATCTCTTGCAGCTATCTATGAGGTTGACCTTTGGAGCATAGACAGCAGGGATGCTGGGTGTAAGAGATTAGTTGGACTAATATCGGAATTTGCGTTGGGACCTACAGATATCGCGATGATTCCTCTGTTGGATATCATTGTTACTAATTTCAAGGGTTGAGGTTTTCATTCGGGTTCCTGTTTGGTGGATCGAGGGATGTTTGCTATAGGGTAGTTAATTTTGCAGAGAATTGTCTTCT